>NW_007577924.1:0-33545 GCF_000690725.1 Stegastes partitus
TTCTTCTCCGCTGGACTGAGGGGGCGGGAAAAAAACGCACAGGGGTGCAGATTCTCGGACTCGGGGTCCCGCTGGGAGAAGACAGCCCCCACTCCAGTATCAGAGGCGTCGACCTCCACCACGAACTGGAGGGACGGATCCGGGTGCTTGAGAACGGGGGCGCTCGTGAACAATGACTTGAGGGTCTCGAACGCGTTGTCCGCCTCAGAACTCCAACAGAAAGAGGTCTTTGCTGTAATCCTGGATGAAGCATCGGTAGAAGTTTGCGAAACCCAGGAACCATTGTAACTCCTTGCGGTTCCCTGGAGTGGGCCAGTTCGCAACAGCCTCAATCTTTGCGGGGTCCGGTCTTAGCTGCCCCTGGGCGATGATGTAACCCAGAAAACTGACAGATGAAGTGTGGAATTCACATTTCTCCGGTTTCACATATAGCCTGTTCTCCAGGAGGCGCTGAAGAACCAGCCTCACATGTTGTCGGTGCTTGTCTGCGCTCTGGGAGAAGATCCATATATCGTCTAGATATATAAAAACAAAATGATTTATCATATCACGAAAAATGTCATTCATTAACGACTGGAAAACAGCTGGAGCATTAGTTAATCCGAATGGCATCACCAGATATTCAAAATGTCCCAGGGGGGTGTTGAACGCTGTCTTCCACTCACCCCCCTCTCGTATTCTAATAAGGTGATAAGCATTGCGAAGATCTAACTTTGAAAAAACTTGTGCATGGCAAAGAGGCTCGAAAGAGGGATCAATAAGAGGGAGAGGAGTACAGTCTTTTGCCATGATATCATTAAGACCTCCGTAGTCAATGCAGGGGCGCAGGGAGGAGTCCTTCTTCTCGACGAAGAAAAAACCTGCCCCCAGAGGAGACGAGGAGGGACGAATCAATCCAGCAGCCAAAGACTAGTTGATATACTCCTCCATGGCCTCTTTCTCTGGCCGAGAGAACTTGTAGAGCCTGCTGGAGGGCAGCGGCGCGCCGGGCAGGAGATTGATTGCGCAATCATAGGGGCGATGAGGAGGCAGGGCACGTGCCAGGTCCTTACTAAAAACTGTAGCGAGGTCGTGATACGCGGGCGGCATGGAAATCAAATTCGGAGGGGGCCCCGAATGCGCAGCCGGACTCCTCTCCGGAGCCGCGGACTTCAGACAATGCGCGTGGCAAGAGACGCTCCAGCTGGTGACGGTCGAGGTTATCCAGTTCAAGTGGGGATTGTGCCGGCATAACCAGGGGAGGCCCAACACAGCGGGTGACAGCGGAGAGGTGATCACATACATCTGGATAGTTTCTCTATGATTTCTCAAGATGATCATGGACAAGGGTCGGGGGCGATGTGTGACCGTAGCGAGAAGTCTGCCGTCAAGGGCATTGATAATTTTCGGGGTGTCAAGTAGCTCGAGAGGGGCACGAATCTGTGTGGCAAACTCCTGATCAATAAAGTTGTCGTCACCACCCGAATCAATTAAAACCTGCACAGGGAAAACTCGTGAATCCATGTGTAGACTGGCTGGCAACGTGAGCTGAGGAGAAGAGCAGGGGAAAACAGAGGTTTGACTCACCAGAGCACTCTTCTTCACTGGTGAGTCCGGTCTATTAACGGCTCCTGGCAGCTGGCAGCGTAGTGACCTGCTTGTCCACAATAAAGGCACAGTCACTCTCGCATTCTCCTCTGTCGCTCCGGAAGGGAGAGGCGAGCCCGGCCGAGCTGCATGGGCTCTTCCAGAGGAGCTGAGGGGGGGACCGCCTGCTCAGGGCTGCGGGAAGGAGGGGCCGGAGGCTTTGGGGAGAAAGCTGGAGAAGGCGTCAGTCTCCCTATCCTGGCTGATTTCTCCCTCCTCCGCTCTCGCATCCTATTATCAACCTTAATTGCTAAGGAAATGAGTTCCTCGAGAGAGGAGGGTGCGTCACGAGATGCCAACTCATCTTTCACTTCTTCAGATAAATTGCGTGAAAACAATGTCATCAGAGCAGGCTCATCCCACCCACATTCTGCAGCTAAAATCCTAAATGAAATTGAATAATTTGCAGCTGACTGCGAACCCTGCTTCAAATCAAACAACCTGTTTAAGGCTTCACGTCCCTTAATGGGGTGGTCAAAAACTTTACAGAGCTCAGCAGTGAACGTCTTATAGGAGTTCAATAAAACTTGTTCTGCCAAAGTGCAGTAGCCCACTGGGCCGCTTGACCTCGTAAGAGGTTGATGCAAAACGCTATCTTGGCCTTGTCGGACGGGTAACTAATGGGCTGTAAATCAAACACCAATTGACAATTTAACAAAAAACGGCTACAGGAACCCGACTCCCCGGCATAAGGCTTGGGATTGGGAACCCTGGGCGAAGGAGAAGGAGAGGAAGCAGAGTCAGAAGAAGCACCCGCAGGGGGGTCCGGTGAAGTCGTAGTACTGGCAGCCGCCAGTTGATCCAGCTGCGAGGAGATTACCTGCAAACTCAGAGAGAGAGTCTGTAAAGAGTCCGTAACTCCCTGCAGCAACTGATCATGCTTGCCAAGGAGGATCCCTTGAGCGTTGAGGGCCTCCTTAAACGTGCTGGGGATCGCAGGGTCCATGTTCTTGGCCAAACGATTCTGTCACGGCCCGGTGGCCGTAAAAACGGGTGTGCGGGACCCAAACGAGAGGGAGGCGAGTTAAGGAGGTAAAAGGTTTATTTGGGAGACCCAGGGAGTGAGAGGGGCACCAGGAGGCAGGTGAGGGATCCGGGGGTTCACGGTGCAGCCTGAAATCCAGTGGTGAGGGTGGTGTCTCGTGCCAGTGCTCGTGAGGGGAGATGTGAGGGCGGCGTGACGTGTGGAAGGATCGAACGACTGGAACAGAGGAGACGCTGGAAAGCACACAGAGACACACGTAGGTTGCCAGAGAACTCGAAATTGAACACAAGTGAGAGCTTCGTTTTAAACAACTAAGTGGCCGGATAGTATCACGTATGGGTAGGCAATCGTTTGCCACTGGAGGGCAAGTGAAGAGAAGCTTTTATCCAGCGCGCTGATTGAGATGATTCGCCACCACTGTGCCGGGGCGTACTCCTCCAAATCAGCCCCGCCCAACCCGAAACTCACAAAGCAGCCTTCCACACAAAAAGACATATTCACAAAAAAAAATGCATCTACTAAAACACGTCCATATCACAACACATCTGTGTTCATCCTTAATTGAAGACCATGGCAGGTAACAACCTCATTCAGTAGTTATGGTTAACTTACAGTTTTTCTTCATTGTTTACACACATTTCCTGAAAGCATGCCTCATACTCTCAGAACTCTACACACAAATCAAAAAACACACACACACACAATGGGCAAAACCCATCAATTCTCTGATGAGCTCTGATGAGATCCTAGCTACTTTGGTTGACCACGTGGTCAACCATGGTCTAACAATGAGGGAGGCTGGGCAAGCAGGTTCACTGCAGCATCCATCATCTGGACTGTCCTTAATGAGAATAGGTAAGAAATCTACTCTCACTAGAAAATTGTGGTTCTGCATATCAATACAGTACTCAATGAGTACAGTAGTGCAGTATTGCTTGTGGACTGTTCTGTAGGACTGTAAAAATAAAATAGGTTGCAAGTATTTAGGAAATGTATTCCTACACAGTATTTACAGTATTTTACTATTTGTATTGCAGAATTGAAAGATTACCAACACAAGGTGGTCAGCAACGTCTTCTGTCTCCTGAATAGGAAACTGAAATCATGAACATGGTCCTAGAAAATAACGCTGTAACGCCGAACACAAAGAAAAGTAATAGAAAACAATAAGATATTTCAAAATATTGACAGGGTAAGCTTAGCAACATTGGACTGTGTCTTGCGCAGAAATAATCTGAGGATGAAGCAGGTCTATAGGGTGCCATTTGAACGCAATTCAGAAAGAGTCGAAGAATTGCGATATAACGCAAGTCAGTCCTATACAATCCCACAATTGATGCATACTCTCAACAGTGTATAAATTATACATAATTCATTTGTAATTCAGTCAGTATTGTAATCATAATGTTTTTTGTTTTTTTTTCTGCTGTAACTGTATACAGTAATTTCTTCTGTTTTGTATGTAGACCACAGTATGTGGAACTTTGTTTTAGTTGGGATGTACATTGTTTTTGTGGGAAAAATTTAAAAAATATATATATTTGTGTGTTCTGAGTATAAAAACAATAGTCTAAACTATTTTACAACACACTTATGTATGTACTGTCTGTAGTAAGTGTTACATTGAACAAAAAGTCATTATGATGAATGGAGAAGTGTTTTCCATTCATCACAGTGTTTTGCATTGAGCACATCAGTGTTCAACTGGTTCTTATAAATGTCTGTTCATATAGTGGTTTGTGTGTGTCATTTGAAAACAAAATGCCATTTTTAGAAAAAATAACATTGTTTTGAATGTAAAGTTGCATTTTGCAGTAGAATTGAGAGGTTTTGCCCGTTGTGTGTGTGTTTTTTGATTTGTGTGTAGAGTTCTGAGAATATGAGGCATGCTTTCAGGAAATGTGTGTAAACAATGAAGAAAAACTGCAACAACAGTGTGCAAAGCTGCCTTTCAAAGCAAAAAGTGGCTACTTTAAAGTTACAAAGCATATTGTAATTTGCTTATACTTTTTTCTCTCGTGATATGATTCCATATGGTATACCATAGTTTTAAGGTCTGCAGTGTTGTTTTACATTGTCAACGACAGTTAAAAAATAAACAAACAAAAAAACAGGGCAGCGTATACCACATGAGTGTAAATGTTGTCAACCAGCCCCCGGTTTGAATCCCAGTCAGTAAAAAGCCTTATTGCATTAGAATAGCCTGCTGTCTTTCAGTCTCTTTTCACTTCTTCAGTCAAATAGAGGTAATAAAATGAATCACACAGTTTTAGTGTATTAGCAGACCAGTTTACCATAAAGTGGCCTAAGACAGGGTTAATCTGCATGAAGCCACTCGTTCAAACTGTCACTAGCATAATGTTCACATTTACAGTAGATGAGAGTCTGTATGGCTGGCCAAATTACCCTCCTCTTTCATATAAGAGGCTGGGTCCATCCCACATGTCAGTTCTGGCTTGGCAGAGCTGGCCTTAGCTAATGAACTGGTAGCCGGCTCTGGTCCGCGGAGCTTTGGTGTGGCTGGAGAGAAACGCAGGGAGATTGGCTCAGAGTGCAAGGGGGTAACCCAACTGTCTGAGGCAAGCTTCCTCACTGCTAATACCAATTACCCCCTGCCTCATGCACTCCCTCACAGGGACACACTTACATGTATACACACACACTGGTATCTGCACAGTCACACGGAAAACCTTGCATCAGCAACTGCTGCATCACCTTGATTTGACTGTTTTTAACTTCAGGCCTGGATGGTTCAGACTATGTGACCCAGTGATTCTGCCTGGGTTCTCTTTAATCCCTTGGGTTTCTCCTAAAATGCATCAGCCCCCTTCAATAGTGAGCAGAGGATCTCTAAACAATTACCTCAAAGCCCTCCTCTATCTCACAGGGTAAGCCTTTATTTACATATGTCCAAGAAGCAAGAGCCCTGAAGCTGCCTTGCACTGTTTATAGCAGCTTCTAAGGCTGGTCTTGAAGCCTCCTTCTGCCTCCTTGTCCCAACCGCTACAATCTCTTAAAGCATATCACTTTTATTTTTCTCGAGTGTCCACATGGATGTGGTTAAACACTGTGCATAGTTGATATTTCCTCTAATGACACTGTAGCAGTGATGTTCAGAAGCTTTTACCCTCCTTGTTACCCTTCTACTTTTTGAAATGTGCTGAGCAGAATAAGTTTTGCAGAATGGGCCTCAAAGTGTGAAGGGGATGACCAGAGAAAAGGAAAGATGAGCCACTCTGACAGAGTAATTTTGCAGTGGAAAGTATCAGTAACCTAATTAACACTGCACTGCAGCCTTTGCCGCATTCAGATCCTACTCTGATATGTTTTCTGATGCGTTCTGACACTGTAGTTAGAGGAATCATTTCCTAGTGCATGGTGGCATGAGCAATGTAATTGCACTTTAGGGTTCAGAGTTATTGCATTATGTAAATGACTTCAGAGTCATGTGGAGGATAAGTTAATGATGTCCCTAACCAGCTGTAGTTAACATGACATAAAAGGACTTTTCAGATTTTGTTGTTAAGCAATAATCTTTTTAGATCCACTGCAAAAGGAAACCTGTTCTCTTTATACGTTTTTGTGTTACAATCAGGGTCTAACGTGGCAAAAAAAAAAAAAAGTCTATGCCACAACAGTTTCTGGGACTTCACATGAGATATTTTTGTTTTTTGCTTGAGCTCTTCTCTCTGGTTAGAAATGAGTGGGCCTCAGTCGGGGCTACTTCACCAATCAACAGGGATTATCAATATTTGAATCAAATCTGATCACTGCCTGTGCAGCATTTAGTAGCTGTCAATCAAATCTAATCAAATGACACCGACATAGTCTTAGTAAATTAGGTGAGTTTTTCAGTCATAACGTCTGAATAAAGCACACTCAAGTATTTCTCTTCTTTTTTTTGGTTACAAACTTTTATTGTTAATTATTTATTGATGATTATTTAATTTATAGGGTTAATAAAACAATTTTAAATCAATATTTCTAATTTTTCACAGGGTTGAAGACACTTATACTACAGACTTCATCTCCCTGTGACCTTGAACAGTATGACGTATGAAGCGATGAAGCAGTTGGGACGACCATCTGCACCTCCAACGCTGAGGCCATAATGCTGTACCAGAAAGTGAAGAAATTCAAGTATGTTGGAGTGTTTACAGACACCAGTGACTGACAGATTGAAGCTGCAGTAATGTAGACATTGTACTGGTCTGCTGTGGTTAAAAGGGCGCTGAGCTACAAAGTGAAACTCTTTGCGTTCCTATCCTCCCCTATGGTGACTGAAAGAGCAGAATTGCTGATACTGAAGACCAAAATGAATTTCCTCCATTGGGGCCTGTGGACAGGTTGAGGAGGTCAGAGATGGCTTGTTGCTCCTTTGTACAGAAGGGGGGCAGCTGATTGACTCTGACCAGGATGTCACCATAAAGGAGATCCAGCTTGCAATGGAGAGCTCAGAGCTGGCCCTAGGCATAGGCAGTATAGGCAAATGCTAAGGGCGCCAACATCCACAGGGGGCGCCACAGGCGTACCGAGCTAAGGAGACATGTACTCAGGCAAATATTTATCAAAAAGTGCCGATGCAGTTTCTCTACCTTTATATATATATATATATATATATATACATATATACATGTATATGTGTGTGTGTGTAATTCATTATAATATGGAGAAAGCTAAAGTATGAATTATTAACTGCACTTTAATACTGGAGTAGACTTAGCACCCTATAGCACATAAAGAGGAAGGAAAACTAAGCATTTTAACAGACAGCAGGGAAAATGCATTCAACAGGTTAAAATACCACCTGAACAGGCCTGATATAGACTTTCTAAATATCCCTGAATAATTTGAGGTGGTGGTAGCATATTAACGCAACCACAGCTATTTAGTGATTATAAACAACGCTGCTATCGTCCAAAATAAGCTAGCAAGTTAGCATTGCTCTGACAACAGTAACTAAGATCCATTAACTTAACAGGGTTGTCACCAGACATGTTTGAGAGCATAGCGGGGGGTGGGGGGAGTCTTTGCGACACTCCCTGCCTAACTGACGTGTATTCAGGCAAATATTTAACCACAAGCGCCAATACACTTTCTCTACCGTCGTCTTCGACATTAGCGAAGATGGTTCGCTAACTTTTTCGCTGCTAACATTAGCAGCTAAGACGCGAACGTAACGTCTTTGCTGCTAATGTTAGCAGCTAAGACGCTAATGTAACATCTTTGCTGCTAAAGGTAGAGAAACTGCATCGGCGCTTGTTGATAAATACTTGCCTGACTACATGTCAGTTAGCTGGGTAGGCTTGTGGCGCCCCCCGTGGATGTCGGCGCCTTTAGCATTTGCCTATACTGCCTATGCCTAGGGCCGGCTCTGGGAGAGCTTATGTATCAATCGGCCTTGACATTAAAACCACCGGCCTACTTTCATGTAGATCTCCCTTGTTCTGGTCTGGAAGAGTTCAATTTGATTTTCAATTCAATTTTATTTGTATAGCGCAGTTTACAACACGTAATCACACAGCGCTTAACATAGTAAGATATAGACCTTACAAATTTAACAGAGAACCCAACAATCCAAAGTAACCTTTGGACTTCCACTGAGCAAGCGGTTGGCAACGGTGGGAAGGAACCAAACCCCCCCCCCCCCAGGGGAGGTGGGAAAGAAACCTCGGGCAGAACCAGACTCAGGAAAGACAGCCATCTGCCTCGACCGGTTGGGTAAGAGTGGGGATGATGGGGTAGGGAAAATAGGATAGCAGATGGAGAGTAGCAATAGAACAGAACAATAAATATGAATATAAACATTTTGGGGGTCGGTGAGGCCAGTGACTGCAGGTCAGGGACGTGAAGCTCCAGATCCAGAGATGTCCACAAAAAGAACAAGCACAGGACCTCGGGGGAAACACAGAGTTAGTGATATGTAATCGTGGTTATAACTGTATGGCAGGAGGAGAGGAGAGGAGAGGAGAGGAGAGGAGAGGAGAGAAGAGAAGAGAAGAGAAGAGAAGAGAAGAGAAGAGGAGAGGAGATCAGTGCATCATGGGAATCCCCTGGCAGTCTAAAGCTGTAGCAGCATAACTAATGGACAGTTCAGGTGATCCTGAGCAGCCCTAACTATAAGCTTTATCAAAGAGGAACGTATTAAGCCTAACCTTAAAAGCAGAGAGGGTGTCTGCCTCCCAAACCCAAACTGGGAGCTTTTAGGGAGTTACTCGGTGTGTGGTGCGTGTCAAGGCAGCATCCAGTTGAATGCCATAATACAAGATTTCCCAGCTTAACTTTGCATTGTAAACACAGATTGTATATAAAGATGGAGGAACCCTCTAAAATGTTAAAAATAGGTTTCCGGAACAGCTCAGTGTGCTGGCGCTGCCTATTGCCATCTTGGCCTTATCTGTCTGTAATCCTAATGCTAAGATGTGGAACAGGAGTGGAGCTGTAGCAGACCATGCAAATGTCAGGGTTAGGGTTAGGGTTTGATTTTGTGAATGTTAAAAGGTTGAAAATAGGAAGATGACAAAAAAAAAAGACAAAAAACCTCTAATATTTAAAGTTTTCTTTTATGAGCTGTGTCCCCTAACACTCTTTTTTTAGTTTTTCTTCATAGACTTTACATTTATTTTGACTGGAAAACAGAAGATTATTTGGTAAATTTGACCAAGGGGCTGTGGAAGCACCTCCTGCTTTTACACTATCAACCAACACACAGACTCGTGTAGCCAGACTTTGGATGTTAGAACTGATTATGATGTTGATTGATCAGTTATTTTTCAGAGGTCACCGTTGCTTTGATGGTATAAACTTTACCTCATATTGTGTAACTGTAGCAGCTGAGCACTTCAGCAGTCGGTGCAGATTAATTTACTCAGTCACATCAGCTGCTCCACTCCCATGTTGGGCTTAGCTCTGCTAGCTTTGTCTGGACTGAATAATCATAGAAGTAATAATAATCACACCACGTCTGTTTACTGTGTTGCTGAACAAAAATAAAATACAATAATAAATCACTCTCACTTTGGAGATATGCTCATGGATCCTGTTACTGTGTGTTGCTGAGTGTAGTGAAGTCATAAACTCAGAGGAACAACTTCTACAAACAGAAAGAAGTGACAACGTAAACTTTGTGGACATTTCATTTCTATAATGGATGTGACATTATAAAGTGAAATGTGAACGAGGCAAAACTCGATATTCATCAAGGGTGTTTTGTGATTTAAGGGAGATCTTGGTATGTGCTATGTCAATGAGCACAAAGTGTCGTTGGCTCTCTGTGATGTTTATGGAGCGATGCTGGTGTTGAAACATGAAAAATGCCACATGTTCAGATTTTTTGGTTGTGTACAGAGAAAGCAGGTTTAAGATATACAACTGTTTTTTCATAGACTAAGGCAGGCCACATAGACTAACATACAGTATTCAATTATACAGCTCCTCTGCTCCTGGGGAAGGAAAGGGGGATAACAGTCTAACAAATAGGATAAAATCCCCCTCATCCAACCTTAAATTTAATAATATTCTGTTATACACTCAATTTTGCCTCAGTCGACATATGGCTCTGTTCTTAGTTTGATCAAATGGACATTTCCCTAAGACATGTGTGCCACTGGAGATTTTACAAATTCAGAAGACTCACAGTAAAATTCCATATCCTAAAAAGGTCCCACTTGAATGTATATCTTTGAAACTGACATCATCCTTATTTCATTATCTAAATTTCAGTGAACAGGACATGTGAACTCTGGTGTACAGCCTGATAGGGTGGGCTGATGCATTTTGGCATTTCAGACATGCATAAGAGGATTGAAGTGCGCCTTCCTCCTCCTCTTGGTTCTTGGCTATTACAGCTGCTCTTTGGTGGGCCCTCAGTCTAAATTTACATCAAAATCTTTCTGATCAGAGCAGCTGCTCTCAGCAATGGTCAATTCAAGGTTTTGTGAGTCTGTTGGGGTCCTTATGCTGGCTGGCAGATGTTCATTAGCCAGCTAGCCTTTCATCTCAGTATGGAGAACAATGGTCTGGCACTCTGTCCTGTTCTTTCATGAGCTAATAAGGCATCATATCTGACCTCAAACCAGGCAATAATCCATTTGCCGCTGAACATCTGGGATCAAGCCGAAGTTCAGCGCTCCAATTTCCAGTGAACTTGACAAACTTCTGTGGACAGACACAGTTTTGCCATTTAAGATTGCTACTTTTTTATTTGAAAGATGATGTAATTTATGTTCGACCCCCCTCTGGTGTATCATCTGTTTATGCAGTGGTGTTGCTGTTACTGATGGAAAGACAGAGCCCTGTGTTACGACCAACTGAAATGGATTGATTGGTTTATTAAAAAAAAAAAAGAGAGAGAAACTACAGCCAGCTGGCTAGCTTAGGTTTTAGCACAGAGACTGCAAGCAGATGGAAACAGAGCAGTCTTCCTTACAGCTTCTGTGCAAAGCTGGTTGTAGCTTCATATTTGCAGTGCAGACATGACAACCATTACTTGAGGTGTAGCTATGGGCACAGAAGTGTGATGCAGTAGTCTTAAAGCTATGTTCCCACCACACAAACATTGTTTTTTTTTTTGTTTTTTTTTTTTTATCTGTTCACTTTCTCATTTAATAATATCCATCGGGAGCTGATGGCTTACCCAAGACAGTGAGCTTGTTTTGTAAGTTTTCACCCTAAATCAACAACAACAACATATGTCAGAATAGACAAATATACACCTTGCCGTCCAGTGTTATTTCGACTGTGGCCTCGGCGGCAGCCTAGTTGTTGGGGTTGCGCCAACCTAAGGGTTGCAGGGTAACTGTGGTCATCAGGCTGTCACCAGCAGGGACACATGATGTGACAATGATATGTGGTGTGAAGCACCGACATGTCATCTTTTAGTGGAGCATGAGGCGTCTTGGCATAGATGCCTGACTTTGTGCCACAGCTGCTTGTGTCCTCTGGAGGGGAAAAGTAGCCGTTAGCTGGAAATGACTTGTTTACTATCGTCAACCCCTAGGATCTACCCTATCTACTTATACATATGCATGTCACCCACACAGCCACCACACACTCCATCTGAGAGGACATGCTATTGTAAGCGACCCCCAAATCAAGCCTCCAACTCAAAAGAATGCTTCTTCTTCAAACTAAATTGTCCTTGCTGTGCCATTGTTCTGTTTGAACACTGAACAAGCGTCCCTGTAAATGACATATTCAGAATAATACTGCTGCTGTTCTTGAAACCAGTCGATTACAGCTACAACCCTGATCTCTCCTGAAATGTGCCTCAGTGGAGTTTTTAGATTGTTTTCTGTCCCAAATATTTAAAGTAATAGCAGATAACATTTAGAAAAATGTGAAGTCCACATCCACTCAGAGATATGTAATCAGTGTTATTCTCTTGAGTTTCACTGTACACAGTGGTGGAGAGTCTCACTGAGCGCACCTATAGTCTAAGCATGCTAACAAAATAACTATTACTAGAATTCCAACCATAGACTGCATATAAAAGATGGATGGAGCCACTGATCTGAAAAGTGAGGATGATGCAGAACTGACTTACACTGGCAATTGCCTAAAGGTGTAACTGCTAGCAGGGGGCGGCTCTTCTGGCTGCAATAAGAAATTTGAGTGTATTGAAGTCTACAGGAAAGTTAACCTGCTTCTCCTTTAATCTGTTACCTCCGTAAACATTTACCTAATGAGTTTATGGTCTCAATCACAAGTTTCAAAGCTTTTTTAACACAGCATGATATTTACGTAGTAAAATAGATGATAAAGCAGGTTGTGAATTAGGCTGGGCTCCCCTGTGATTGACAAGTTGATACAGTACCACCATGCGTAGTGTTCTTGGGTTCTTCAGTCAGATGCACCCCTCGCTTGTCACAGCCGCTTTGACAAGACTAAGATGGCGACTGTCCTCACAGTCTGTAATTGTAATGTAATAAGTGTTTCCACGTTCAAGCCACTCCTGACACAAAAATAACTGTTGCAGTGATATTAAAATGGCTTACTCGGATAACGGTGGGGCTTTGTGATTTCAAACAAGGTTTGATATGATCAAAATGTAGCATCTTCGACAATCTCTGTTTTATTAAGTTTATGATTCTTACACCACACGTGTTTGATCTCAGCAGGGAATAGAGATACGTTTTTCCAACCCAGAGGATCAATAGCAACATTTGCTTGGATGTCTCAGCAGAGGACATCAGTGCTTTAAAGACTGTGACTCTGTGATGCACATAGAACCAACCGTATCAGGCTTAGTCTATTAAGAATGTGTATTTCATCTGGCTATTTGCGGCATATTTATCCGTTCAGCTAAATATGCCTGTACGAGTACATCATTATCACTTTGTCCATTGTAGATAATCCCAGCCAGTCTCTGCTTTTGTCTTCAGCATGTCTAACCATCCTGTTTTATTGCAAAAAAAATATCTGTCATAATATCCATCCATCCATTTTCTATACACCGCTTAATCCTCATTAGGGTCGCGGGGGGGCTGGAGCCTATCCCAGCCGACTTAGGGCGAAGGCAGGGGACACCCTGGACAGGTCGCCAGTCCATCGCAGGGCCACACTTAGAGACAGACAACCAAGCACACTCACATTCACACCTACGGACAATTTAGAATCACCAATTAACCTCAACATGTTTTTGGACTGTGTGGGAGGAAGCCGGAGAACCCGGAGAGAACCCACGCTGCACGGGGAGAACATGCAAACTCCACGCAGAAAGATTCCGGTGCCCCCACTGGGACGTGAACCGGCAACCTTCTTGCTGCGAGTGCTACCAACTGCGCCACCTTGCAGCCCTCTGTCATAATATCAGCTGAGGAAATTAATTTGAAGAGCAAGATGATTGCAAGCTACTTCACTTAGTGCATGGTGTTGTGTCTGTCATTTTATTTCTGTCATACACTAAGAAAAAAAAAAAAACCTGTCCTTTTCCTCAGTTATCAGGTGTGTCACATCTCACACTTGTGTCAACATGTTTTAATATGCTGTCCATGCTCTTAAAACAATTTTCTTTTCCTGCAGCACTTCAATGAAAGAACAACGTGATGGTTTTTAAATGGCAACACCTCAGAGCCGACATGTTTGTAGCCCTGAGGTGACTACAGAGTGTGATTGAAAGGCCCTGATTTCTCTTAAGAGCACTGAAGGGTGTACTATTGCAAATCCATACTAAGCCATGAGCTGATTGATTCCAAATATTACAAAGGCGAACACTGGGGTCAGATTTAATTTAATTTTTCAGAGACAATTTGCTACACAAATTTTAAAGTGTCTGGTCAAGCAGCTCTGATGAAAGGGGAGAAAAGGAGGACAATTGCTTGATGAAGGTTGGTATACAAACAGTTGTTGACTTTTGCCACCTTAATTTGCTGCAAATTGTGCCTGAATAGATTATTTGACGTGTTACGTGAAGAAAAGCTCGGAATTTATGTGATTTTCAAAGTATCAACATTCGAATAGCTGAAACAAACAAAGTGTCAATTCTGTCTTTTCTAATAGTCTTTAATGATGGAGCAATCCTGCTGAAAACACAATGAAACCAAATGTATTGTGTTGCTTTAGGAGAGCCTGATGTGAATCATAATGTCTGTGCCCCTTCTATATTTAAATTCATATATTTGAAGCTTTTGCTGCATGCCCCTCTGCAACATCCTTTTGACAGACACCTGAAAAAGCTGTATCTGTAAGCGGGCATCCATGGGAATAAGCTTTGAAGCGATTACATTTGATAGCAATCTTCAATGGGACCTTGAATGACAGCTATGCATCTGTTTGGAGACAAATGCAAAACAAAATGCTGCCACTCAACTACAGCTTTCACTTTTCCCCCGTCTATAAGTATCAACACAGAAAATTTCACCTCGAAAACAGTGGAAGAGAAGCTGAATGCCTGGGCTGCTGCTCAGTGCCCAGTAGACAAAGTATGAAGTAACACTGTCACACAGCCGCATCTCACCACCTACTTCTGACAGACAAAATGTGGCGTTTTTCAAATTTGTCTGATCAGAAGCAGAATAAAAATACTTGTTCATATTCCAGAAATTATGAAATGTCAGACGTAACTCTATCAGATGACTTTGACACACACATTGCGCAGGCATGCACACTCTTATTCATGTCAAGCTTTGCTGTTTGCCGCTGCCTCGCCTGCTCTGCACAGGGTGCTGTGCTGTGTGGGGACACAATCGCTTTAGTGTGCCGTCCCTTCCTCCCATCCTTCATGAAAAAAAGCATCATGGTTGACATGTCTTTGATACCGTTCATTTATTTTGTCTCTGGACGATGCTTTTCAAAGGGGGCCAAGATGCCGGCATTGCCACATGTGTCCCAAATAAATTATACCCCAGCCAGAATGGGAGCTCCTTGGAGAGTGTCCTAGCCAAAGGCGGTAAATCAATGGGCCTGCGCCAGCATCCCAGCAGCAGCAACACACAGTAGGGGGACCAACAGTCTCAGTTGACTTGGCAGCTCAAAGGGCCTCTGACCACGAGCCAGCAGGCTCCTCAAGGAACTGCATCACCTCTTGGGCCACTAAGTGAGGGAAGATGGAAACCAAACAGGGGAAGAATTACAATGAAGCCTGTGAGAGGCAGAGAGAGAAAGAGGAGGGAGTATGGGAGTCACACCAAATGCACAGTACAAACAGACAGGGGGAGGGTCATGAGTATTGGAACTTTCATCGAAAGCACGTTACGTCTAAAAAGGCCCTTCAGACACATGAGAGTCGAAGCGTAAAGACAAGAATACCCTCTCTTTGAAAGAATGATAAACTACCAGATCATTTGAAGATCTGTGTTTATGCCTCTACTTCTTTCTGCTTTTGACAGATAGGTGGAACAAAATGTCCTTGAGATGTCTCTTTGTGTGTATGAGTGGACATAAGATGTGTCTGTTTAGTCGCAGAAACAAAGAGAGCAGATAAACCCATTCATGTTCATCTCTGGTCGCCTATATCCTCTAGCTTTCGTATCTCTCAGCTCTCAACATCAATTAATATGTGTAGCGCTTAAAAGTAATCTCTATCATTTAAATGAATCTAAAGCCCCTCGGCAGAATGCGGGAAGCCCCATATCAACTCACCAGCTGCTACCTTTAAAGTCCCCGATCGTTTGAGTCAGGCTCTGGTGGCTAGTTGGGATATTGATGTGGTACCGTCTGCCAGTTTGTCTCTTCCTGCTGGCCTCTAGCCAGATTTTAGCAAAGACATTAGTGGGAAAAGTCATAACCCACCGGCAGCTCTGTTACTGTCTGTCTGCTGAAACAACAAGGTGAGGCGGCCATTTTTGAGGGTTTATTCTCCGAGCCGTGTTTGCATACATTAACATCCATCGAGGCAACATGTTACATCACACACACACACACCTGCATTAGTGACTTGCAGCCATGTTCGTCATTTTCTTATGCTAACATCTCTCTCACCTGCATTATTCAGGAGCTCTACCTCCATGTCAAACAAAGGCAAATATTTAGAACTCACAAAAAGCACGTGATTGGCCAATACGGACTGAAAACAAGGCTGCATGTCTTACTCACTGACAGCTGGTGGTGTTTTAGATCAACAACACTGTCGTAAACAATAATTTAAAATTTTATTCTTTGTGGTTTGATTAATACTGTAAACCCAAAAACCTGATGACAGGTTTGAAAGCCAAGTTGTCTTAAAAAAAATGTGGAAATTACACTATTATAATAAATATTAAAGAAAACTAGTTGAAACAACTTGGGGTTGAGCCAACTTAAGGGTTGTTTTCACGCTTCCAAAAATTAAGTAGGTGGTAATTAAAAATACTTTTGATTGTAGTGGGAAAGCTATTTACACTTACTCAATGTAGTTTGTTGGATGAACCTCATTTCATTATAGGTTACCACAACGCCAAGATTGGCACAAACTATTGCATTTTTATTTTTTATTTTTAAGAGCAAAACAATTGTTTTTAGTGTGTGAAAACACTTTTTGTTGGATTTTCCACTTTCGGTCCTTGAACCACTTGTGTGTAACATGCCCTTCTGCCAGGAAAACTGAGCAAGTCTAAGCCTGGAATATTTCAGCAAAATCACTTACATACATGTCCGATTTAAAAGTTCACTAAAAATGAATTTTTTTCAGATATAAAATTCTGTCCTTCACAGCATAATCACAAGCCTTGACTGAGCCACAGACTTTCTGGCTGCATATATGTTGTGTTGACATAGTTATTGAATTTCCCTTCTGGGATGAATAAAGTATTTTTCATTCATGTCATTCATTCATTTCAAATAGGAAAAGAAATTAAAGATGTAGTAAAAATAAAATTCAGAAATTAGTAAAGTATCTAGTGTGCGTAGAGTCACAATTTTCACAAGTGCTGGTAACACCTGCATACACTAGGATAAAGTGATATACATGTTAATTCCAGCATCTAATCTTTTTCTAAGTTCAACATCTGTTGTTTCTTTTCAGGATTTATGACATTTTACCTACACAAAATACTTCAAAGAAAATGTCTTTCTACTTCTAGACATGGTTCTGCTATTTACAAAGAGGTGCAGGACTTTACATTGGTGTGACAAATAAGCCCACAGCGAAGAACAATGTTCAAAACAGAAACAAAAAACATCCAGACACTGTTTGGAGTTCAGAGGGTAAATGAAATGTCAGATATCAAGATGTCTGTGGGATGGTCCGTGTCTGTGTTTGACTGACAGCAGCGGTGGAAGGAACTCAGGCAGGAGACTGTGGTAGGTCAGAAGCTAATGGCAGACTGTATGTATTTTCAGCTGTAGTATAAAAAAGAAAGGAGCATAATGTTGATTCATGTGCCGACTAGCTAGTTAGCTGACGAGCTTCATTTTTGCAGTGCACTCCCCCAGTGAATGTTTGTTTGCTCGCTCATTCAACAAGCTAAAGTGCAGGAAAAGACGTGTGTTCTTTTTTGTACATGTAAAACCCCTACTGGTATGCAGCCCAAGTTTTATGGCGCTCCTTATCAGCTTCCTCCCCCTGCTTGCTGGGATCATAGTTGGTAAGAGTGGGGGAGAGTAGCCATAGAAACAAGAAACGGGGATATTCACACGTCAGTGAGAGTCACTTTGCCTTTGATGTTATTGCTTCCAAAGTGTTAATGTCCCACTTGTTGTTTCATGCCTCTGCAGGAGGTATGAGCATCCATGCTGTAAGAAAGTGCATACATCACCATTTTTCCAGTGGAAAACCAATAGTGAAGTTGATCAAAATAGCCTCTTGCTGTAATTCTCTTTTGTGATATTAATAGTGGTTCTTCCTGAGAACGAGTGGGTTTCCCCGTTCTGCATAGTGTCCAAGGTGGTAGTTTTATGATGGGAGTAGATCCAGAACTTCAACAAAAACAGTGTTGTTACCTGGTGTGTCCCCTGGCTTGGCATTCCAGAGAAAGTCAAGCTGTGTCTGCTAAATACTAAAATACTAAAATTTAAAAAATAAAATAAAAATAGGGGTGGGAAGCTGTCTCGTGATTCATTTGTGATTCCTGGTGTTATTATTTGATTTTGAATCAATTGTCCATTGAAAACTATTTTTGATTGAATAAAATGGATGATACTGTATTTCGGCTCTTCCAGTAGGGAGCGACTCCTCTCATTGTACAAATAATTCTGGGCGCCCCAGTAGCTCCACCAGATCCTGAACAACCAGAGACACCGACTGATCACTGCTGTTCAATGCTCAATGTACAATTCCGTTAACGTGTCACCAGGAATTGTGCACTTTAAATGTTTATCTGCTGCTACATCACCTCATTGATGCTGCTACATGTAAATAGTCCATATGCACCGTAGTTTCGGTCTCTTTTTTATTACCTTGTATCTATTTAAATTATTGTTTTATTTTTTGTCTGTTTTTTATACATATTATTATTATTATTATTATTATTATTATTGGAGTGTGCAAATGAGACAATTTCATTGCCCAGTGTTAAACTGCTGTTTTTCATGCTGCGCATATGACAATAAATGTCTATCTATCTATCTGTCTGTCTATAAGACTGCGACCCATGAACAGGAGCTGTAGTTCCCCAACACAGCCGTTGTGAATTCGAATCCCACTCACAGCCCTTTGCTGTAGGTCTCTCCCCATTTTTCTCCCTCTTCCCGTTTCTCTCCACTGCTCTACTAAAAGTAATAAAGGCAAAAAAAACAGTTTAAAAAGAAAAATTATGATTGTATTATCGTCTATGAGAATATGACCCCACTCCTCACTTGATGTGTTACCTCAGTAAACATTGTACCAGGGAGTGCTGGATTGTTCTCAGTCACTAGTTTCTGACTTTCTAAATACAGCATGGTGTTCACCTTGTAAATTATAGTCTTACATAGAGTGAAATACATGATGTACCAGAGTACGTTTCAGGGTTGTGGTTAGCAGATTGCTACTAATTGCTGTGCATAGTGATCATATGGAGTTCTTAGATCACCCATCGCTTGTTATGTCTCCTTTCAAAAAACCAAGGTGTTGCAGTGAAGTATAGTAAAGCGTGCACTTTGCTTTATTCTAATTTTGTCAATGTAACTTTGCAGACACCAGCTAGTTTGTTCACCATTAGAGCTTTGTAGGGGATCCTAATGGGTTCCCAATGCTAATCATCGTCTTGTTGAGCCAAGCAGCCAGCCCAATGTAAATTTCTGATTACCGCAACTTCTACATTCCCTCCACTCTCACCCTTATCTCCCTCCCTCCCCCATTCTCCTGACTGGGCCTGCCAGAATCATCATCGGCCACGGCCCACAGATACTAAAGACTGCACTGCATACATGTGAGTGATTTTTGCATGTTTGGCAGCAAATGCCTGAACGTCTTTATTTGGCCTGGACATTCTCTGCACCTCCTTTGAATTTGTCCATTTTGGCAATCTGTTCGCTTTAATGGATGTGCTGGTAAATTAAGGGAGAGAAGTTTAAAAATGTTATTGGACCAAAAGTAGGTCAATCTACTTGTTTCCAGATCAGACCAAAAAATAAAAAAGTCTTAGCCTAAAACGCATGCCGGTCCAACTGGAAAGTGTCCAGTTGACCAGATGGCTGAATGGAAAATGTAGCTTGATCCATCCGTATAACTAAAAGTGAGGATATCTCAGGCTTTGTTGACTCAATTTTGACGATGCTTATTATTAATATTACCATTATCCGGCTCTTGTAAGCCACCTAACCTCTTTAAAATCTCTTTTGACATTGAAAGACAATAAATTAGTGCATTTATCAGTTGTCTCCAGCACACAAACCTTTTTTTTTTTCACATGAAACTGCTATATCTCTTTACTATGTTGTTTTATTCTCAGCAATTACTTTTACATATGTCACTGGAAAGGCAATGGCTGTTTCACATTTTACTGATAAGTATCACAAAATGAATTTAAAGCAAATTTCAAAAAGTGCATTCAAAACAAGTCATCTGATATCCTGAGGAGTCTGCCATGGCTCCTGGCTGCTGCAGCATGCTGGACTTACTTTTATAGTTTGAATGAGTAAGCCTGTAAATCGGCCTGTGCTCTGGACAATATCTCAAGTGGTTACCAGTGATAAGAGTTATAGGCTTAACTGCTCAGCCAGTAAGAGGCTCAGCCTGTACTGTACATGCAACATACAGAACACTTTGCTTTTGAAAATGCTTGGAAAATGTCTGACTTCTAAATGATTATACATATGTGGAGGAGATGATCAGATAACCAAAGTGGCCCGTTGTATCTCAGCTTACATAGGTGGCAAACAAATACACTTTCAAAGGAGTATTTCTGGACACGTGAATTAATCCCTTCGACCCTCTTTCATTTCCCAGCAGTTTTAGACCACATCTTGTCCTGCAAAGTGCTTGCGTATGTGTACTTCTGTGTGCATGCATGCTGAGTGTGTGCAGGCCATTACCGCGTTGCTATTTTAAATGCTATAAAAACCTGCAGAGGAAAATGACTGGGGTTGAATTACTCCAATGAGCACAGCGATCAATCTTTGCTTTTTTACTTCCATCCTCCCACCAAGTTCATTTCACTTTGTTGAAACACGCAGAGAAAACCACATATTGGGTAACATAGACCCATTTAGAAAGCAATTTAAGGTACTACACAGATTCTAGGGCCAGTGATGGAGTGTTACCTCTTAATTATACTGTATCACCATTGCAGCAAAGCTTTATGTGACTGCTGGGTTGCTGCTAGTAGCAGGGATGCTAAAAGGCATGAGTCAGACATGATGACAGATCCAAATGTGTTGGTGTTGTCTGAGCATCCAAATTATGACTTTTTTCGCACAATACACAATAGTGTCTCTATGAATGACTGCTTCTTTTCTTTGATTGTATTAAACAGCCGGAAAATCCCACAGCAGCAGGATCCATACTGTCCCCAAATTGCAGCTTGCAGTTCATTATGGTCTCATGTAGCCTGAACTCTTTGTTGTGAACAGACTCACAGTTGTTTTTAAGTGAAATCCCAACACTTGCTTTTGTCATATTAAGTGGATTATCACAGACGGTTTTCAATTTTGTTGCTTGAATGCTATAATATTTGCAGCTTTGGCATCACTGCATTGCTGACCTAATCACAGGAGTAAATAAAAGAATACAGCAGGTAGTCTCATAATGAAAGCAGTTTCTCATAGCCAGCCTGCAACTTACTGTTGATACTTCAGGGGGTTTAGTATGTCTGTTTTTGTGTATGGCAGAAATGCTACATGCACATAACAAGAACAACATTAAAAAAAAGAGAGAGAGATGGAATTTTTAAGGTATTGGGTATAAGAACAATTTTTTGGGCTGTTACACTGTTTTCCTTTAGGACACCACAGTAGGGTTGTGCACAATTTGTTGACTTAACACTTAAAGGTTGCTATTCTCACTAGCTATTTAAACAAATTTGAATATTTAGTTAATGTTCAGTGTGGGTTGTTGTTGTGGCTAAAGCATTGTGCAGCTTGTGTGAATGCCAGCCGGGTGGCCCTGTGTGGTGGCAGCTGGCTGCAGCACCAGCAGACCGTGGCCCCCCTCATCGTGTGCTGATGTCCAGATGTTGAAAAGCAACAAGGTGGAAACTGGACAAATGACATCCAGTAAAAACCAAAGTGGTTTGGTAGTATTTTGATCTTGAAAATGAAAATAAGGTTGTGTGTAGGCTGTGTCTGAATAAACTTGCATATAACCACTGGACTGGAGTAAAGTGTAACAATATTCAGCAGAAGTATGTGGATGCTGATCTGCAAAGTGTTGGATTGTCAAAAACAAACAAACAAACAAACAAAACAAACAAAAAAACAATTGAGTGTACAGTTTTGTCCAGAACTATTTTCAAATGTAAAAAGTCTCGAGAAGAGAGTTTCTATTTGAAAAAAAATAAAAAAAACTGTTTACTGTATATACTGTATAATATGCTAAATAGCAAGCAGGCAGTGCTGGTGGATTACCTTTTGGCTAAACTGAGGTAATTGTCTGGTCATGACTTTATATTTAATGTACAGACATGAAAGTCAATTCAATTCAATTTAATTTCAATAGAGCCAAATTATAGCACAAGTCATGTAATGGCACTTTACATACACCACGTGGCCAAAATTGTTGGTACCCCTCAGTTAATGAAAGAAAAACCCACAACGGTCACAGAAATAACTTGAATCTGACAAAAGTAATAAATAAAAATTCTATGATAATTAACCAATGAAAATCAGACATTGCTTTTGAACCGTGGTTTAACAGAATAATTTTTAAAAATAAACTCATGAAAAGGCCTGGACAAAAATGATGGTACCCCTAGAAAAGACTGAAAATAATGCGACCATAAGGACATGTTCAATCAAGGTGTGTCCTCTAATTAGCATCACAGGTGTCTACAAACTTGTAATCAGTCAGTCGGCCTATTTATAGGGTTACAAGTAGTCACTGTGCTGTTTGGTGAAATGGTGTGCACCACACCAAAAATGGACCAGAGGAAGCGAAGGAGAGAGTTATCTCAGGAGAGTAGAAACAAATTTATAGACAAGCATGTTAAAGGTAACGGCTGTAAGACCATCTCCAAGCAGCTTGACGTTCCTGTGACTGCAGTTGCACATATTATTCAGAAATTTATGATCCATAGGCCTGTAGCCAACCTCCCTGGACGTGGCCACAGGAGGAAAATTGATGACAAATCGAAGAGATGGATAATACGAATGGTAACAAAAGAACCCAGAACAACCTCTAAAGACATTAAAGGTGAACTCCAAGGTCAAGGTACATCAGTGTCAGATCGCACCATCAGTCAGTGTTTGAGCCAAAGTGGACTTCATTGGAGACGACCAAGGAGGACACCATTGTTGAAAACAAATGATAAAAAAGCCAGACTGGAATTTGCCAAACTGCATGTTGACAAGCCACAAAGCTTCTGGGAGTATGTCCTGTGGGCAGACGAGATAAAACTGGAACTTTTTGGCAAGGCACATCAGCTCTATGTTCACAGACGCAAAAATGAAGCATATCAAGAAAAGAACACTGTCCCTACTGTGGAGCATGGAGGAGGCTCTGTTATGTTTCGGGGACTGCTTTGCTGCATTTGGCACAGGGTGTCTTGAATCTGTGGAAGGTACAATGAAATGTCAAGACTATCAAGGTATTCTAGAGAGAAATGTGCTGCCCAGTGTCAGAAAGCTTGGTCTCAGTCACAGGTCATGGGTCTGGCAAAAAGGATAATGACCCAAAACACACAGCTAAAAACACCCAAGAATGGCTAAGAGGAAAACATTGGGCTATTCTGAAGTGGCCTGCTATGAGCCCTGATCTAAATCCTATTGAACATCTGTGGAAGGAGCTGAAACATGCCGTCTGGTGAAGGCAAGGCACCCTTCAAACCTGAGACAACTGGAGCAGTCTGCTCATGAGGAGTGGGCCAAAATACCTGCTGAGAGGTGCACAAGTCTCATTGACAGCTACAGAAATCATTTGATTGCAGTGATTGCCTCAAAAGGTTGTGCAACAAAATATTAAGTTAAGGGTACCATCATTTTTGTCCAGGCCTTTTCATGAGTTTATTTTTTAAAATAATTCTGTAAAACCACGGTTCAAAAACAATGTCTGATTTTCATTGGTTAATTATCATAGAATTTTTATTTATTACTTTTGTCAGATTCAAGTTTTTTTCTGTGACCGTTGTGGGTTTTTCTTTCATTAACCGAGGGGTACCAACAATTTTGTTCACGTGTGTAGTAAGGTCAGGACCTTACAGTATTATAGAGAGAAACACAACAATCCTCTATTGAGCCAGCACTCGGTAGCAGGGAGGAAAAATTCTGCTTTAACAAAAGGAAGCCTCCGACAGAACCAGACTCTGGGTAGGCGGCTGTCTGCCACGACCAGCTGAGGTGAGAGGAGAGGACAGAGAGAAAAGATGAGCTTTGAGAAACAACAAACAGCAAACAGTGGGCAGGTTGGTGAGGCCAGTAACCACAGATTAGAAACATGCAGCTCCGGAGCCAGAGAAACCTACAGAGAGTTAGAAGGAGAGTGGTGTCAATCCTCTCATCTAACTCCACAAGATTTGTAAGTGAGCTGCACACTGCACTGCTCTTCCTCTGAGCAGAAAAGTCCAATGCACTTGATACCTGTTAAAACTTTCTATGTGGGGAGGACATTTCCATCGATGACCACACTGTCAGCAGAAATAATTTGGGGCAAATCTAAAATCTTGGCACTGAGGATGCAGCCCCACTGTGATTTAGACTGATAAGACAGGCGTATTGTTATGTAACAGCCCTGCACAGTGCTGCTATGCAGCTGCCATCAGAAACACTGGAAAGCTGCAGAGGGAATAATTCAGGTAGTTGGCTAGGAAATGAAAATATAAGCCAGTGTGATGGTGCCACAGTTCACGTGCATGTTCAAGTCATTCCCAGCAGGTGAAAAAGACCCTCCTCTATATCCAGTACGTGACTCATCTGCTGACCACTCACAGCGCTGCTCATGAGAATTAACAGACAACACTCTTCCCTTTTGCCTTTCAAAAACTACTAAGTGTATTTGTGTACTGTTAGTTTTTCTCCTTTTCCTGGCCAGTAAGTCACATGAAATCATGTCAGGCCCACTATGGCAAAGTAGAAAGATTCAGGATGTGTTCTCAGCAGTAAACTGACACTGAGCTGTGATCACCCAGTGTGCTCAGTATTGCTTTTGACTTTGCTAGCGGTTGTTCCTACATGTCAGCGGTGTGTTGGTGCACATCCCCCTCACACGAGGCATTTCCGAAAATGAGGTGATTCAACAGCCTTCCACCAGGAGGAAATACTCTCAATCTGCTTTTGTCCTAACACAGAATTTAATTTTAATTAAATGGTTAATGAGCCATGGGATTAATGCCAATGACTTTTTAAAGCAAACATCTATAAATCATTAAGGCCCCATTTGAAAGGTAGAGCGAGCAGGGCTAATGACTGTACATGCCTCCAGCTGCCCACTGCCAGCCCCCGTCTGTACTCAGGGCCAGATCAGCCTCACCATTGGTCAAATAAACAGCAGACAGACAGCCTGATATGTGCAGTGAATAACCTTCCTCTTAAACACTTAGGATCAAACATATGTGGGCTAATTACATGAGATGAGCCACTAAAGCTCAGTGTGGAAGTGAGTGTTAACGTCAAAACAAGCACTTGGTGACTGACTTTTGATCACCTGCCGACCTAAAGAATCCACTGAAGTGGATGTAGATATAGATTATTTTGAAAAAAAGTGAAGGATCAGTGTAAACCAATGGGTTCTGGAGCAAAAGACAGTTTCATTTGACAAGAAGGGCAGAAAGATGGAGCTGTTTGAGCATTTGGATAACTTCAGAAGCTGCATGAGCAAATGTAGCATGAAGACTTCTTGTCAAAAATTAGCAGATTTACAATTAGGTCAACAGCCCATTAGAAACCCCTATAAAACCTAGATCACAATCCCAGGCATTTTTGACCTGAACAGTGCATTATCATATTTTTGAGACCAATTTACTGTCAGACTTATTCTTTGTCATTCATCGAACTGTCCAGCTCATAAAGCTTTGGCTGTTTGCACTTTAGAGAGGCATTTAAGGCCAAGGCCACTCTCGATGTCTCCTCCAGTTGCTACCTGATGCTAAATATCATCACATAATATGTCAAAAAGTGCTAGCGGTGTAATAATGCAATATTTAACATTTGTTTGGCACAGTAGTATCACATAGCCGACAGGGTTGTCATGTCCATATGTAGCTATCGCACAGATGAAGCTAGCATCTACCTTAAAGAGAAGAGTTACAAAACTGTTACACATATCAAGAAATTGACTTAAACGGCTATAAATATAGAGCAAGGAACAATTCGCATCTCCTGCTGCATTTACAACAGAAACAGACAGAAAAAATGTGAGTAAAGAATGTGCAGTCACTAACATTAAATCTTGTTGAAGAATTTTATGAGGAAAATATTTTTTTCAGTGGAAAAGAAAACAACAACAAAAAAAATATGCTGTAACTTTTTTTTGGTCATGTGTATTGGTATTTCAGCCTAATAATAGATTATACATACGAAGTTCCAGAGGTTTTTTTGGTAGCAATATGTAAGTTGAGGTTGCTGGTTCATTGGTTTGGACTGGTATGTTTCATTTTAAGCTGGTCTCGGCAGATACATAAATATTTATCTGGCAAATCTATCTCTCCGTCATGCCCTCCACCTCCAGCTCTGCTTAGTGCAGCCTTCCTTCCCTCGTTTCCTTTTCCTTCATGTCCCGTGAATGACATGTGTGTAATGCTCCCATTGGATAACCAGTTGAGTGAGGACACCTGTGATGGGGAGTGGCTCACCTGCTTTGCCTTCACCTGCCATAAAACATGAGCTCGGACCACCACTCGACCTCGGACCGTTGAACAACCAACAGTTGGTCAACTCAGGCTCAGTTACTGTGCTGCAGTGTGGTTGTGCTCTTACTAACCTGCTTCTGTTTAGTATCCGAGCTAGTTGACGTGGACCTCCTTCCCTCGCTGAAACCTCCAACACCCCGGCCTCCTGTCTGGACCCTGATTTCTCTCCACCGCCCTCCTCAGATCTGCACCCTGGCTCCTCTGCTTCACTCCTCCTCCTGACTGCTCTCCCTGTCCCGACTGCCAGCTAAGAAGAGAAGGTACTGTTGTGTGCCGCCTTGTTCATAACCCTGTTAGCTGTAAACTCTCTGACCACCATATAGTGCTCTACTGTGCATTGTGTGTTTCGTGTGCACCTTCCGCACACTTTACCAGTTAGTTGTTTAGAGTCTTTGTGCACAGGTCCACACACTCTGCGTTCGAGTTTGTACATTTAGTCCCTGTGTAGTGCTGTATTTGTGCCTTCTGTTCTCCTGTTTTGTATTCAGGTTGTGGCACCGAGTCCTTGTAAAGCTCCCTGTAATCTGTCCCTGTTTGCACATAAACTTTCCTGACCTTGTGGTACGTGGTTCTGGTTAGTTTCTTCAGCTCTTGTTCTAAATAAATTCATAAGAGTAGGTCTGTATTGTCTTCTGTAGAATTGTGACCCATGTTTATTGTCCCACGTAGGCTGCTGTGGTTTTCCGTTCTACCTGTTCAGTGACCGTGCATTATTCCCAGTGTTTCAGGTCGCTGTGGTACCTGGCCCCTAGTATAAGCCTCCCATTGCCTTTACGTCAGTTCCCCCTCTGTATCTTTCTTTAGTCACACCTATCTGCTTCCCTTCACATATTTACATTCTTAAATAAAATTTCTATTTTATCTTGGTCTTTAGGGTATTTTATCTGAGTTCTGTCTGCATCTGGGTCTAATCAGAGGTGGAGAAAAAAACAAAAAACAAAAACCAGCCACGTATTTAAGGTGTCATAGTAAATCAATACTGTGACACCTTAAATATGTGGCTGTTTTTTTTTTTCTTTTGTTAAAGCATTTAAATTAAGTAGAAAATAAGCAGTAAACATTCTAATATAACATTAGGGGTCCTAAGAATAATAAATGACAGAAAAGGCAAATAAAAGTAGCACCAGAGTTCCATTGCTTGTTGCTATCACTGGCCATCCTCCTGTAATTACTGCCACATGAACATTGAGTTGCAATTTGAGTGGCTGTATGTTGGTTTGATTTCAGACCGGATCAACTATTTTCCACTACAGGAACTCTGAAGGCTTTTCCCTTCTCTTAGGGCTGTTTCTGGCAGAGAAAAAAACATCTAATGTAGGGTAGGTACTTCTGAGTGGCCCTGAAACACTTCTGGACTTGATTCTGATTTAGTAAACCCTGAGAAGACCAATGCTGCTTGGTTAAACTTGGAGAGGAAAATCAGCGCCTTTACTTCTGTCCTCTTGATGTGCTCATAGAACAGCCTTCTTCTTCCAAGATGGCGCTGTCGTGTCCACAAGCTGTGTTTGTCTTTTTTTGTTTTCACTTTTGTAATGCCAATGATTTTAGGGAGAACAACATGACTATAGCACACTTCTAGGCGTAGGAAAGGTTGTGACAAACAAGCTTTCTTGCTTTTTTTTTTTAAATGAAGATCAGAAGTTGCCAGAGAAGATCTGGCAGGGCGACAACATTGGTGACGTGACATGAAGAAAGAAAACGCACAGAGGACTCAGAACCCCGGCCCATTGCTTGTCCCTGCTAATGTCCAGTCCCTGGAAAACAAACTGGATGATCTCAGGGGTTGGAGCAGAGACCAGCGGAACATGGGTTACTGTAACATCATCTACCTGACCCAAACATGGCTCAGTCCTCTGGTGCAGAACCATCCACCCATCAGCATCTTTTTCTGTGTTCCATAAGGACAGGACAGAGGAGTCTAAAGGTGGCAGAGTTTGTTGTTGTTGTTGTGTAGCCTTGAGGACAGTTGCTCTTGCATTTCACTACACGGACTGTATGAGCAGGTGACAAATAAAAACTCTTGAATCTTGAATTCTCTAAAATTTGCTATCTATGCTAACAACAAAGCTCCATTGTTCTACTTACTATGGGCTTGTAAAACTAGAGTTACATCCAGCAACTATTTACTGCTATTTAGGTGCTTTTTAAGTTGACATTATGGTCAAAGCTGTCAGATCCTACACTGCCATGGAAACGGACCAAGTTGATTTCCTGCGCATAGAAAATAACCTGATAGCTTGTCCCATCCCAGATGTTAAAAATGACAATTTTTGGCTTGTATTCATGATCTCAATTTCCCCTTTAAATATTAATTTGCATATAACTGTAAGATTTTTAAACCTTGAATGTTTTTATTTTTAATTCTGAACTTATAAAGTATGGAAAATTAGTTGAATTCAGAGGCAAAAAATCAGATAGGTAATTTGAATGTAAGAAATGTGTAAGTTCAAGGTAGCAAAAGCTGAACTTTGCAGAGATGTTGTGGTCTTATTTTTCTCACTTATTTGATCGGGCAGGTCAGTGCCAATCATAGTTTTGCAATAGTTGAATCCAAATTGATATTTGGGTGTTTTCTTATGTGGCATTGTAGGGTAATTTTCCTAAATGTGATAATTGTTTAGTCATTAATATTTTGTTAACAGGGAAACATTTAAAATTTAACCAAATTTTCACAGGCTTCTATTACAACAAGAGGCAAAGAAAAGAATCATTCAGCTTTACAGTTGTGGAGATGCCTCAAGTCAATACAAACTCAAAGTTACATCCTACAATATGTGAAGAGTCTTTCAAAATGATCAGATATAAGCAGCAACACAAGGCCTGCAGTGTGAACTGAGTCTCTGCATCTGGGATATTAAATCTTCTCCTTCCTGGCAGCTGCCTAAATGGATGAATTTGGAGATGTTTCCAACAAACTTTGAATGTTCACAACAGTACAAACCTCAGTGTCCTTGTGTCCTGTTGTCACACGTCGGCTAGATTTACAGTTTCACCAGATTTATCACTGAGACACCACGACTTCAGGTGATCCTTGATGTCTGTCACTAAATTGTAGAGTCAAAATAATGAAAAAGTAGACAGCAAATGAAGGATCAAAATACAAAATTAATGTTCACTGCCAACACAGGAGGTCATGTGAATTTAAGTGACTGGTTCAATTGGGGGCTGCAAAGTGGCGCAGTTGGTAGCACTGTTGCCTCGCAGCAAGAAGGTTGCCGGTTCGCATTCCGGTGGGGGCACCGGAATCTTTCTGCGTGGAGTTTGCATGTTCTCCCGCGTGGGTTCTCTCCGGGTTCTCCAGCTTCCTCCCACACACTCCAAAAACATGTTGAGGTTAATTGGTGATTCTAAATTGTAGATTGTCTAAATCCGTAGGTGTGAATGTGAGTGTGCTTGGTTGTCTGTCTCTAAGTGTGGCCCTGCGATGGACTGGCGATCTGTCCAGGGTGTCCCCTGCCTTCGCCCCTAAGTCGGCTGGGATAGGCTCCAGCCCCCCCGCGACCCTAGTGAGGATTAAGCGGTGTATAGAAAATGGATGGATGGATGGATGGTTCAATTGGTTCAAAGTTGGGGCTTTTCACCTGTCAGAGTTGTGGGCATTTTGACCAAAAATACTTTTTTGGAATCTAAAATGGTTAGGATACCTGCTTCAGCCCCTCTGCCTCCCATCTCTTTCTCCCCCCTCCCCCTGTCCACCCAGTCCTGCATGCAGCCTGCTTGATTGCAGGTATTGGAGACAGCTGTGGGATCGGCTCACCTGTCCACAATCACCTTCTGCTCCATAAAAGCTCAGCTCATTGCACCACACCCTGCCTGGTGAGAAACACGAGCACAAGATGAGGTAGATCTGAATGGGACTCATGATGACATTGGTGCCATGATTGTGGAAGAAACTTGTATGTGTGACCTAAGAATTTGACTTTTGGTGTCAGTATAAATATCTGGTGAATATCAGGAAAGGCTTAAGGGCTCTGCTCACAAAAGTAACTTGTGAGCTGAATTTTCTGAAAGATTGATGAAAATGATCAAACTTCACTTTGGAAATGTGTCAATTTGCAAGGAGGGAATTTGGTTCTGTTGGTCCTGGTTCTGTCAGTAAAAAAGCCCTAAACATTTACATGACTAAATGCTCAACAATGATTCAACATGTCTGTTCACTAGTGAGTTCAGGCTACATAGACTCCACAAATACTCACAAAGTTAATGACTCAACAGGTTATTATTTAGCTTCAAACAAAATAATTTAAGATGTTTGGTGGTGGTGGATTGACATGTGGAATGATTGTCATCTATGAGACCTGAGCTGGTATTCTGTCATCTGTCCAAACTGCAACTATAGCTTAAATACAGTTTATTTGTCACAGCCAAAGCCTTTCTCCAACAATTTTTTTCATGAGGTATTTTTTTTTTTTTCAAATTCTGCCTGGAAAAATCACCAACTCTAGTCAGTAACAACCAACAATCAAAACGTGTGAGGCTGGAACAAACTAAATTGGTCTCCATACATGAGGTATACTTTGTTGAATTTTCACTCTGTCTCTCTTATTGAAGTATTTCTGTTCCCATTATTAGGGAAAAGAAAGATTTTAAAACTGTATTTTTAGAATAAACAGGAGCCTTACAGTAATAAGTCAGTAAATACTGATGTTGCTGAACCTTTCTTAAAAGCTTTCACCTACAACAAAAGAAATGAAGCTCAAAAATGTTACACCCCTTTCAGTTACTGTGTTAGTCAGTGGGCATCTCAACCACCTCTGAAAGATGTCACTTTTTTTTCTTTTTTTAAAAATATAAAAGGTGCAGCCTGTTTCACGCACATGGACCTCCAGTGTAGTATTGCTCTCTACACTGTGAAAAATGTCTGTGAAATTAACAGGAAAATACTGTCAAATTATGACATCATAGAAAGAGTAAATACGAAAACCAAGAAGCATGGTTTAATTTACAGTAATATTTTGGAAAATAATTAACCGAATTCGACTGTTAATTCTAAAGTAAGAATATTTAAAATTTACAGATCACTGTACTTTAAACAAAGGAAAAACTGTAAAACAGGAAGCAATACAATAAAGTTAAAATTACAACATGACAGTGTTAAAATCAAGTCTTATTTTAAAGAAGTTGTTATATAGTCTATGTAAAGTTGTTGTTGTCTTTTTCTATACAGATAGAAATTGTAATGCATTTTACGAATTCATTTAAAAAAATATTTTACAAAAAATATGAACAACTACAATACAATTATATGACTACGGATGTTTTAAAAAGCAGGTAACTGTTTTTATTACGTTATTGTAGAGTTGATTTCAAAAAGTCTAGGTTGAAGACTCACCCAAAACTGTGAAATTCTGGCACACCTCAATTTTCAGCATAGTGAAAAAGTATTATTTTTTTCAAAGCTACCAACCCTAACAAAAACAATTGTTGATTTCTCTTTTTCTTTATATATATGTAAACTTAAATACCTATCTGGGGACAGAAAAAACTTCCCTAATGATAAAATCACTATTAAAATGGATTTTAGATTGTGGGTCAAATCAAGAAAAATTGTGGTCTTAAGGATTGCTGAAACTGTGAAATTGTACATATCATGATTGTTTGTATTTTGGACAGTAGCATGGACTATATATAGAATGGACAAAGCTAACCTGATGTCACTCATTGGTTTGTGGTCTCACATTTGAAGACAGGAGTTTGAAATTTGAACTTGGCTATCTTGGGTGTTTGGAGCCAGAAGTGACTATATTTGGACATGAAAGAAGGAGTGAGGAGGCAGGTCTGACCCTTGAAACTGCGGATACTGCCTAGTATGTAAGAGACGGGAGTTCAGGTCTCGTTTCATTGGAGACCAGACCTTTCGATCAAACTAACCTGCCCTTAACTCCTCCTCTTCTCTCAGCCTCATGTCTACTTAATGATGAGATGATTTTCAGATGGACCACTGGATCAGTGAGAAGAAGAGTTGACTTTAACTGATGACATCACAATGACTTGTGAAAAAAATTTATTGACTGAGTATTTCGTGACTGAAAATTCTGATTTTTGAAATGATGTCAATTGAATGTAGTTTTTTGGAGCCAGCATCTTGTGGCCATTGGTGATATTGTACTTTGTGTTATATTGTTTACATCCATATTGTTACAAATAACATTTTATCTATAAAATATATCTAATGTTATTTACAATCTTTCAAAAACATTTTTTTTTTAAAGTGAGCTTTTACAAGATTGAATTTCCCTTCTGGGATAAATAAAGTATTTTTCATTTAATTTCATTTCAATCAGTCTAATTTGCTTGAAATGTTAAATGAATATTTTGTAATGTAGGTACTTGTTCAAATATTGTGGCATTTATTGTATATGTCCTCTGTTTATATATGTCCTCTATCAACTGCTACAACTGTACTAACACAAAGTAGAAATGATATTAATCAAGAGCACCTGTAAGACATGGGGAAACTGAGAAAACTTGAATCTCGAAGATTACCAGAGCACAAGACTTATATATGGACACATTGATGAGAGAAGGAAAAGAAACCCAAAAGAAAACACAAAAACAACCTACATATGTCAGAAGAAATAAATAAATGAAATAAACAGAGCGAACAAAGGTAGGTGTTAGTGCAGACAATGCAGTGTCATTTTACAGAATGTGTGGGGTGAGGAGTGTTCAAACATGAGTGCAACCATGCGAGTGCAACCATGCAAGTGCAACCGGGCCCCTGCGAAGGACAGATGCAAACCAGGAGAGTCCCAAGATCAGAGTCATAAGTAGCAATCCCGGAGTACGAATCTCAGCCACCACATCACTGAGGCGAACACGCATCCCCCAGACAGTGACAGAGAAAGGCCCCAGCTAGAGCCCGCCACGGCCGCGGGGCAGAGGCCCCAGCAGGCCAAGACCAGCAGCCGCCGACCCCGCCAGTCACCGACCACCCCAGGTGGGCCGAGGGCCACCCCCACCCCCCCATTCCAGGCAGAAGGCCTACCAAGACCAGGCCACCCCAGACAGCCACCCAGCATGGGCCAGCACCCACTCCAATGCCCAGACATTCACCCCGGACACCAGGGATCCACTAACCACCCTCCCTCCCCATCCAC
>NW_007577924.1:34845-42213 GCF_000690725.1 Stegastes partitus
TTGTTTGGGCTAAAGAACACAAGGAATGGACATTAGACCAGTGGAAATCTGTGCTTTGGTCTGATGAGTCCAAATTTGAGGTCTTTGGTTCCAACCACCGTGTCTTTGTGCGACGCAGAAAAGGTGAACGGATGGACTCTACATGCCTGGTTTCCACCGTGAAGCATGGAGGAGGTTTGATGATGTGGGGGTGCTTTGCTGGTGACACTGTTGGGGATTTATTCAAAATTGAAGGCATACTGAACCAGCATGGCTACCACTTTTGACGTCGATTTGCAGATAAGTTGTTTATGATTAGAAAAGCCAATCTTTACTACAGCAGAGTTTGCTAGCATCTTTCCCAGGGAGCAGACTCCTTCTCCCGCATTTTCTGTAGTGGAGTGCCTGTGAAGAGGGGCGGGGTGGGGTGACAGGCCACAGCCCGTAAAAAAAAAATCCAAATTAAAAATCTGTTAAACTATTGGTTACATTCGAAGAGAGGATTTTGCATCCAATAACAACAAAGCTATTACTAAACAAATAAAACAGTTCAGAGGCAGCTTAGTGCGGTCCTTGCAGCCGTGGTCTCGGCTGGTCTCGCAGTAAAATCCCGAGTCCTCTGTGGCCGAGACCGAGACAATACCGAGTAAAAATGCGGTCGAGTCCAAGACAAGACCGAGATCTTCAAAAAGTGGTCTCGAGACCGAGACCGATCTTGAGTACTACAACACTAGCACGCGCTCATACTCAGATCAGACAACCCTGAGTTGACTTCCCAAGCTGATAACCACCGTCGTAGGACCAGTTATCCTGAGTGCGATTGTTAGGGTTAGTCAAGCCGGATCCTTGAAACATATCCTGGGTATGTTGATTTTGCTTCGTAGTACAAGCCCCTGGTATTAAGAGGCTAAAACTTCAAATACGCTGATTTCAGTATTGATGGTTTTAAAGGAAGTCAGATCTTATTTTAATTTAGTTTGAATTATGTTTCTATTGTTTATGTTTTTTCTTTTCGGTTTAGGACGATCCTTCTATTCTGCAAAGAGGTTCATGCTAAGTATCGATCAAGTCATTGTACATGACAGCATCCCCTCCTTCATTGCTGCCTTGTGCATGATATTTACAAGCTACTACTGCTTCAACATCATCCCTGGAATTTCTGCAAAGGTGAAGCTTTTTGGATTATTTTTATTCGTGGCTCTCTCTATTCCCCCCCTCTCATCCTAATTTTTGTTTCCCTCTCATTCTCTCCAGCTTGTGGATCACGAGTGATTTCTGAATATGGACTATACTCGGTAAGATTATGGCAGTAATGGCTTCCCTCTATCTTCTGCTCTCTCTCTATTCTTTCCTCCTCATCTCTTCTTCTATCTCCTGCCGCCTCCCCCTTAGTGCATTCCACAAGTTTGGGATTTTGAATGTGCTAACTCTTTGAGGTCTTAAAAACATTGAATTTGACTTTGAAAGTGGTACAAGAACACTGGTAATGTTTTTTTTTGTTTGTTTTTTACTCCTCTCAGTGGTTTCAAAATAAAATAATTAAAACGATAGCTCGAATACAAAAACTATAATTGATGTGAAGTTTTTTGTTGTTGTTAGTGAAGCTATGTTATTATCAATGCAGATATCTGTTTCTCTTTTGTTTCCAAAGGTGTTTTTTTTTTCTCGTTCTCCATCAACACAGTGAAGGACATTAGAGTGGAGAGAACAAACACATCCTTTCACCTGAATGCCAGAGTCCCTACTTTAATTCAGGAATTAAAGAATGTAGACTAAAGGTTCACAGTTCTAAATGAAATATTTTAAGTTCAAAATACACTGCATTATGAACAGTATATGGATAAAATGTACTTTTTCGGTGAAACTGAATAGGTTCTATGTGCAAAAAGCTGTTTCCGATTTTACTGTATTTTTTACAAAAGCAACCAAGCTGCCATTTTTTTCTGTGTAAACAACAGAAGCATGGTCTTGTTAATTTAGCAGAAAAGGGCTGTTGAATTTATAGGTTTACAATGTAATTTCACAACAGATTTTAAACTGTATGATTTACAGTTTGTTCTGTAAAATGATTTTACAATTTTATAAAATTTCTCTGGCAACCAAGCTGCCATTTATTTATTTTTTTTGGTAAAAAAACAACAGTTATTTCTTTTACAGTGCAGGTTAGTTACTACAATCCAAGGGAAAAATGCCTGCAAATTAATGGATGAGTATCTTTGCTTCATCAGTCTGACAAAAACACTAACAAAATCATAATATTGTCATCTGAGAAATATCAAAAATCAAAGACTCGATTTCAGAGTAAGATTTAGAGAAACTCATGCATGCCTAGACTGATGACTGGTCGTCACAAAAGGACCACAGACATGCTGAATGCTGCTGAAGTCCTAACAAACTCCAGATGGAAAGAGCATCTACCTCTGATCCTGAAAGTTGTGACTCTGCAGAAAAATAGTTCATATTTACACAGTTATATTGTGTCAGATTTACTGTCCCTGTCACTCCCTCTGCCCCTTTCTCCCCTCCCTCTCTTTTTCACTGTGTCTTGTGCACGAGCACAAGTATGCATGACCCCATGCACAGGAGACGCTGGCATAGTGCTGCAAGGATCAGTCTCTTACTTTGCTTTCCATTTCCGGGTCCAGGACACTGTACAACCAGAACGAACAGCAGACCGTGAGGAGACATTCACTGAATTTGACAATAAGTGTATTGGATTAGAATCGCTGACTCTACCTTTAAGTCCTTGCACTGGCTTCCAGTTAATTACAGAATCGACATTAAATACTGCTTATTGTCTACTAAATGGTTTGGACCCAAAGCACAGCTCTGATATGTTTGAGGAGTACAGGTTTGTTGGGGCAGGCCATTGAGCAAAGCCCAAAGTGGAAACTAACACAAAGAAAAAGCATTTAGTCACTGTGTTGCTTGTTGCCGCTTTCCGCTTCCATTAAGTTTTACTGCAGACAATTTACACATCTACAAACATTAATATGTAAGTCTGAGCTGAACTCCAGTTTAATGGCACATATGTTGTTTATGCTTTTGGAAACTGCTTTTTCTTTTTTTTTTTTTTAAATTCCTTTATTTTCTTTAAACTCTTGTTTTAATGCCTTTTTCCAGTTTATACTTTACCTGTGTATAAGCAGCTCTGAACGGCCTTTGTGTATTAAAAATGCACTTTATAAATAAATATGCCTTGCCTTAAAAAGTACAATCTGATCTTCCAGATCTTTTAAATCATCTGTCACAGACGCAGAGCATAAGAGGCCAATATTATTGGCATTAGTGCCGTATCTCCTTTAATGCATCAAAATGACTTATTTTAGTTTTGTCATGTGGAGGTGAGCAAGTTTTTAAGACTATTTAATTTGACAAAGTCGGTGACTAAGGACCCCAATGACCACCTGTACATGATTTATTTGGCTTTCCATTCCACTCTAACATCAATTGTATTATGAAAAAGAGAATTGGATGTAAAATCCCCCGTGGTCTGTGCTAAATTTACCTTAAACCAAATCACTAAAGCCTACTGGTGCTTGACAGTCTGGGCAGGTGTGCAGACTCCTCAGTAATATCCAAGGGAGACCTGCTAGCACTGTTCACCCTTTATGCATTCTTATTTATTAATCTGACTCCCTCTTTCCTCTGCTGAAGACTCGATCCACTGAAAGTCAAACAACACACTGGCAGAATGCCCTGTGTTCCACCCATCTCTGGTCTGAAACTTCATAAACTGAGGGTGTATTACTGAAGTTTTTCATGGTATAGCTAGTTTTAATTGCGCTGCAAAACTGATGCCGATTCTTTAATGGCATACCGCAGCTTTTGCTGACAATCCAGAATTCAGTTGTGTGCCAGGTATTTATGGTACAGACTTTCCAGGTTTAAAAAGTGTGGCTTTGCTTCAGCATTTGTTGACATAGACGCACAGCGCAATCACTGCACCAGCACTTTTACCAGCAGAGCTGTCTACTGAAGTGTTAACTGCCCTGACACTGCTGGTTTCACTGTGTGTCTTGACATGTCTTCCTGCGAGTCAACACCCCAACGCATATTTTTCTGTTAAATAAATAAAAAGCCAGAGTACACTGAATAAACACAGATTCCAAATAGGAGCTGACAGCCCCAGCAGTTTGGAGATGGAAGCTTCAGTATAGTTTCTTTCTTTCTTTTTTTTCTTTTTGTGCTGACAATTGCAGGGAGAGAAGGCGACAGATAAGAGGTCTGATTTTTTGGTGTCACAGCGTTCCTGTCTACCACTGCAAGAGTCGGGAGAAGGCCTTGTCCCTTGAGGTTAAAGAATGCTTATTAAATGGCAGCACAAAAGACAGCAGGCCACCCATGCGGACAGGGCATCTCCAGTATGAAGAAGGTGAAGAGGTTTAAGAGCAGAGATGGATGTTTTAAATAATAATGACGTCCTTTTGGAAATGGAGGTTGCTGCTGTTTTTGTGTTTCAGTATTTGTGGTTGTTCAAGCATAACGGCACGCTTTGAAAGGAATCTTCTTCATATCTATCAATAGCACTTTTTTGAAATGTTTGTACTTTTGGTAATGTCTCTTTCTGTTTTTTGGCTTGTATGTATAAAGTCAAGTCTTTTTGTCTTGCCAGTACTGTAGATTCTGGTGAAGAAACACATAAGAAGCAGCATGCTGAGTCTGGGGAACAGATGGGGTTTTTAGCTCTGATTTTACATCTAAAGGACAAAACCACAGGGCTGTGGTTTCACTCAGCTGTCAAAAACTGAGTGGCACCGCATTACATGGATGATTACCAATAATTCCCTTGCCGGGAGTCAACTGAAAAGCAGACAACGATGTAATTACAGTCCCCTTTGGCAAACTGCTTTGTCATACAACTGAATAATGATATGCTCTTTTGACACCAAACCAGTGTCCCCGGATCGGTCGGTAATGGCCCTGTAAATCAAAAATGCTACTTTTATAGAATCACACCTGGTGTTCAGACATGCGAGACAGTTAAGAAGTCCTGAAAATCAGACAAGTATAAAATAATGCTTTTGCACTGAGGCTCTGGAGCTTGTCCTGTGATCTATGAGATCTGTGACAGCTGTAGAGAAGTAGAGTAGGGCACTCAAAAATACACTTAATAAGGTGAAGTGATACACAGCTGCTGTATAGTCTTTAATTACTTTACACTACTCATACTCAAGAGGCAATTAGCGAGATTTTCAATGCCCCAAAGCACATCATTACCATAATATATCTGTGGGGGGTTGACAGGGATCTTGATTGATTCAAACGATTCAAATGTTCTTTGGCCAGTTGCTTAGGACTTCATATTTGAAACGCACTTCAATCTGACCTGTGCTATGGAAGCTCTGCTCACCACTGGGAATTTGTAGCCTTGTCTCAATCTATAAAGAAATTTCATTTCTGCCCCATGTGCATTCAACTAAAATACCTTAAATTTTATGAATTTTGCAACCTGTCAATTATTTAATCCACCATGTCTCCAACAGACCTCAGCGCGTAGATCGGCTGCAGTGCGTGTAACCTTTTCAGAACATATTATCAATTTATATGTATGGATTTTGGATTTCCTGATGAATTTAATAGCTATATTGAAAGACATACAAACCATGGCAATCCAAAAGTTCTGATTTATGGCCAGGGGTGGATAGATTTTAGGGGATGGCATACGTGTGTGTGTGTGTGTGTGTGTGTTTCACTTAATCCTCATTAGGGTGGCGGTACGGGGGTGGGTGAAGGCATGGGACACAATGCTAGATATGCTAAAAATGTTTCTTAAATTTAGCAACAAATTAGTTTGATACTAGATGTCCCTCTTATGCACTGTTTTAGGAAATATGTATTTGTGTGCTCTGTGCTTATGTTAGACCTGGTACAATGATTATCAACGCATCTTGAACAGCGTCAGAGTCAAGCTAACAGTTCATTTTATCTATTGTTTTCGCTTTGTGGTGTGATGTTCTTTATTTGGCACATTTCTTGTATTTTTTTCACACTATAATTCCAATATCTGAATTTTCTTAAGAATTAGGGGCCTACTTATGATCTTAAAATTAAAAGACGAACGACATCAGATAACATTTTGTCCAAAAAGGCAGTGATTGTGACAGGTGTACTTCTTACTCAGATGTATAACACTAAAGCAATAATCATACCATGTGGATCAGCTGGACAAGAGAGAACCTCCGACAGCATCGGGCCTCTCATTTCCCTTTCAATGTCCGAGCTCTTCATGCTTTCATGCTTTCATCTTTTTCTCCTTCCTCTTCCTCCTCCATCTTCTCTATGTGATGTTCTTCCTGCTCTTCCTCCTCCGTCTCCTCTCTGTGATGCTCTCTGTGTCCTCTTTTTATAGGCTGGAAAAAGCTGGTGATGGTACCCTTTCACTTCATTCTTGTCTCCTACAAGATTCACACTGACTGAACTATGTTTTTTCTTTGATAGTCTTCATTGCTAACTATGACACAATCTTATGTGTACAATGTGTTCAAAATTAAAAGAGGTGTTTAACACTTAAACATGTTGTTTGAGCTGTAAAATAAATTATATGACTATACTAAGATGAAACACATCAATGCTGGTGTTATTGTGACATTGACACTAAATATCTAAAAATCAGCATTAAACAAACAGGTTTTCAAATGGTGCATGAAAACCTGGTGTGACTGAAATTTTAGTTACTCTTTAATGTCATGCAAAGTCTGAGTCAATGTGTGACTTCTTTTGACTTACAGTCTGTTTTCAGAACCACGTATAATTACCCCGAAAAACAAAACAAAACGAAAACTTTCACAAATGATCCCCCATCATCCTTCTGTGACTGTTCTTTAATGTTAGCTAGCTACATATGTGAAAATGAGCAAGGCCCAGGCTCACTGTAAACCGTGGCTCAACACTTTATGTGTACTTAGACACTATTAGCGTTTAATACAGTTAACAGTTGTACAGTGGTGTGCCATTAGGGCCAGCAAGGCCTTATCTGCTGGCCTAAATCAGAATCACTGACTTACGTTGTAATATTTTCCCATTTATCTTTTAACTTTATTTCCAACAGTCTATTCTTTTCATTTAATAGCGTCTCTGGGCTGTGGTGCTTCTAGCAGTGTATGTTTACTTTTTTTATTTTATTTTATTTTTTTTATTTTATCCAATCATATTTCAGCCGTCATGTGTTGCTAGGGTCAGAAATCTGGGTCTGCCCTGAGGCCTTCAGAATCAAAAGTGCAGGCACCTGTAGCTTAAAATGCATTGTAATGAAACTGTTGCTTTAACCAATCAGATTTAGAGTTGGTGGACCCAGGGTCATCTAGCTGGCCTATGAAAACATCAGCACTTCCACATCCTCTGATTGGATGGACAGAGAGCTTAGCCAGAGCAAGCGGTTCCTGTCTG
>NW_007577924.1:42653-73186 GCF_000690725.1 Stegastes partitus
ATGCCACTGAAGGCCTCGGTGTAAAATGCATGGCCCGCCACTGGAGTTAGATCACCTTGGGGTCTAACCCAGTCTAACTGCTGTCTTACTTTTACGTTTTGCTGGCCGCGCCAAAGTCTGACTGTTGTCAACATGAGCAAGGCAGCCTCATCAGGGCTCATGTCGCCTGTAGTAGAACCGTTACGTTCTTATGGTGCGTTCGCAAGCACTCAGACATCGGAGTTTTGCTCGTTATTCGTTGTATCTAGACTTTTGCTCTTTCCGGCTGTCCACAACCTTTCATACACATATTTTTTAATTAGATTGTTTGGAACTGGGGTGGCAGCCGGGGTGGCAAGGCATCTTCTAGGGGTGGCAGATGCCACCCCATGTCACCCAGGTAGATCCGCCCCTGTTCATGGTTTACAAATGATCTATAAAGCATTAGTAAATCATTTATTATGTAATAATTTAAAACCTGTGATTTCATTGACATTGGAGGGCTTTGATGATAACACCTCTGCAAATGAAGATGTACGGCTGTTGTGACAAAAGTTGGTGCCATTTGCGAATTAGATCATTGGCTGACAAGTCCATTTTGAATGGCACAAAATTCAAGATATGTCCAGTTAGTTGAAGAGTTGTTAGAAATGGTGAAGGAAGTTCATATTACAGCATAAGTAAGAAGTGTCTCAAACCTGCTTCTATAAGTCCACAAGTACTTGTCCAGGCCACATTTCCCACTTGGGAAAGCAGAAGATTTCACGCATGCACAGTCTTCTGGAGAAAAGCACTGATCTTCAGTGAAATGACTTCCAAAGGCTGATGGAGGCTCTAAAAGTCTTTAGTTTGCCCAGAAACAGAACAGCATCGGCTGAAAAACACGATCGTCTGTTTCTGATGGAGTGCAAAGTGATGTGGTGCGTGCTTTGAGCAATATCACTGTTGCAATGTGACTGTAAAGGCATCCCAAGAAGGAGGAGTCAGGTGGGCCATTGAAAAGACACCAAAACTGAAAGTCATAGGAGAATTTAAGGAATCTGAATAAAGAGGAGATGAAAACTTTGTCAATATGAAAGCTAAAGAATACTGATACACTTTGGTTTGTTATTTTAATGTTGAAGTCACTAGTTATCTGATGTGCATAGACCAAAACCAGTACAGTTGGTGTTGGCGAGTTGGCTGACTGAGTCTCAGCTCAGGAGAAGATACGCTGTGGTGTATTTAAGGAGAAAAGGTCACCCATGAGCCAGACATTCATAGTTTATTCATGATTTCAGCACGAGAGATTCTGTCCAAGTATGCTGATAATTTATTTAATTACAACCAGTTATGACACAATGAAATATATAGTCATTATAACTTGACTGCCTGTTCCCATATTCTGGTAGAGGTCACATTCTATAGAGGAAGCACTCATATACACAATAGCCCCACGACCGCAAATATCTTGCTATAAAATAATACAACAACTGCAAAATGATAAAATGGTCTGCACTTATACATTCTACCATTCTACCATGGTTGTACTCACAGTGCTTTACAGTGCTTCTCATTCTCACACTGACACACCAATGGTGACAGAGCTGCCATGCAAGGTGCTCCTTGTGGAAAAAAACTTGATTTGACAGAAAAATATTCTGACTTTAGTAAACAGATCAGACTAAACACTATTGTGCCTCATGCGTAAATGCACAGAGCTCTGTCACTTTGGGGGCATTCACATGGATCCTGCGGCTGCCTGGTGCTGCAGGTATTTAATAAACTCAGAGGAAAAAGTCCTACAAACAGCTGAAACCAACAAACTAAACTTCAGCTCCTGTTAACATCTGATCAAAGCCCAGATGAAACATACATGTCCACATTTATTATTGGTGAGTCTCATTACTTTGACCTGTTACAGGGTCTGTCTTCATCGCAGTAAAGTTGTTTTTTTATTTATTTTTTATTTTTGTATCATTTTGTAACAGTTTGCAATAAATGTGAAATTATAGAGCAAAGTGAATTCCTCAACATACATGAAAGATGTTTTGTGGTTTTGTAGACATCTGCCTTAGTGCCTTTGGCAACTGAAGGCCCACAAACTGTGTCTTTGTGATGCTTATGGATCAATACTGGTACTGAAATGTGGGAAAGCCTGATGTTCAGATCACCTGTTTAACCTTTAACGTTTTTTTATGCTTTACATGAACAAGATGCTTTGTCGAGGGAAGTGTAACGATATAAAACAGAGACTGAAAGAGGGTGTCTGACACTGTACGAGTCTGCCAGTGTGCTGGACATGTTACACCACCAAATGCTGCTTCCACTTACACTTGGACACTACGTAATAAATGTAATTACAGCATCTGAGTGCAAAAACTTGGTCAACTACCTATCAGATCTAGGTGGCCCAGGGGTGATCAATGAGACCTCACAGGGGGTGGTGGCCCTCTCGCAATGCCTTTTTGTTACTGGGCTCACTACTTTGGGTTAAAATACATCAGTCTGCAATGACACAGACGAATGAATTTTGCTGGACACGTATTTCTAAGGAGAGCAACCACAAGACTAAATTGTCTCCAGTGATAGACAACTGGAAAATGTTTGAGTCAAAATAGGGTTAACCTACACATCCAATGCTGATTCCATTGACTTAATTCCAAGTTTTTCTAACGCTTGACTCCAGTTAACTTTTTCTGAAGTCTTTGTCTTTGGGAGTTCACATACTTTTTCTAACCTATGCTGTATAATTTAAATGATATAGTCGACATGGACAAAAACATACCATATGTTGTTGTGTTATTGTGTTATGACCTGAAGATAGGCTGTATTGCTTTTAAACTGTAACTTAGGTGAAGATCTGACAGTACTTCAGGACATATTTAATCTTTATTCCAAATGGTTTTCTTTCTCTGCCTTTCTATTGTACTTTTCCCAGACATTGACTGATTTAAACCTTCCATTCATGCTGATGAACCCACTGACAGTGAACATGAAAATATCTTCCATGTCAGTTGTTTGATAGCACAGTCAGAAACTTTAGTTTTTTTCTTTTCATAAACTTTTTTTTTTTTTTTTGCACTGTATACATAATATTACAATGATCTTTTTCTTTTTCTGTTTTGATTAGATGTCTTTGTAAGTCCTGCATTTTCTTGGAACTGAAGCAAAGCCAAACAAACAAATGCAGGGTTGTTTTGTTTGACACATGCTGTGGTTTTTCTGTTGTTTATTGAATTGCCATTCTCTGCCCTTTGCTTATTATCATTATTACTACCTGGTCATCAGAAATGACCTGAGACAATCAATAGAAGTTTATGTGTTGTCATTACAATGCACATGCTGTCATGTTTAGTAAAGCGTAAATTAGTCTGTGCTGGAGCTCTCTGGCCCTGCTGTGATGGCAGTAAGAGGTTCATAAGCTCTCTTTCTTTCCTTTGTTCTCTCATATTGCGGACAGCAGCAGCAGAATTGTTCACCAAGGTACCATCTATTGTGTTGAGATAATTGCCCATGAGTTGAAGCTCATCAAGAGGAGGAATTAAAATTATTTCCTCGTACTCTGGGACAGTGAACCGTGGAGTATAAAAGATGATGAATCTCAATATTCCACAGGGATCTGCATACCACAGAGGTAGCCTTGATTAGGTTGGACACACAAGAACTCTTCCTTGTGCAGCCATGCACTTTGTTTCTGTTCCATCCAAGAGTTAAAGGTTTGGTTATGTTGCTTGTGCAGTGCAAACAAACACAGACTAGTTTCCTCCAATCAATCACAACCACTGGTTCTTCCCACAAACATGCAACATATTTCTCACTGCCGGTGGATTCAATTTTCCAAACACAAAATTAAACATCTTGTAAATTATGTTTATTGTCCCGTGTATTTCCCTCCTGCAATCAAATGCCAGCAGACATTGCTCATGTGCTAATTGAAGTTGTTTTTTTCTGTTATGTAAATTTCTAGAATGCTTAATTGGGGTATATATCACAGTTAGCATGCATTATTCCAGTGGTGTATTCTATTCTCAATGTAAACACACTGTTTGCACTGTGGGGTTGTTCTGATGTATGTTTGCTGTTGGGCACAAGCTGTAGATTTCTTGTGATGAATGGAAAAAGAGAATCCCCCTCCTCTGTAAGCCATACATGCTTTCATACATATATGTATAGACTTACACTGAAAAGATTTCATCCACAAAACAAACGGATAAAACAAGACTCAGTGCACTATGTCATTGATTACTTAGAAGAGCCCACAAAAGGCTGCTTTTTGTATTTCTTTACTTTTTGTTTACCCCCACCCCACTCCAAAAACAAAACAAAACAATGATCAAACAACAACAAAACAAAAACAGATATGACTACAGGCAGGTGACAAAATAAAGGAAAACCTGAACCCTTAACCCCCTACAGCGCTGTGGAGGCTTTTGGTGCTTTGGTTTGAATCTACTACTGCAAATCAGTACAGAGTTGTCTCTGAGTGATTATCTTTTGTCCTATGATGAAACATGTCTGCCCTGACAGGAGCGGCCTCTTCCAGAGACTGAATTGTACTGAATTATTTGAGGAAAATGATGTGAACCCTTCACTGCCTTCACAGTCACCAGATCTCAACCTAACTGAACACTACGGGGTGTCATGACCCCCCAGCCCTTGCCTGTCTCCCTCTGTGTCTCTCCCTGTTCTCCCTCTCTCTCCCTGTCAGCTCAATCAGTGACCGCTGCTGTAGTTGACTCACCTGGATCTAATAACCACTGCTCCATAAAACCGAGCATTGACTCGGTAACCTGTTTCCCTGCCACTGCTGTCCAGCCACTGCTACTCGGCTGCCCTGCCATGAAAAATCTCCACATGGCCTTGGATTCTCCAGCTGCTTCTTGGTATCCTGTCCACCACCCAATCCGGCGCACAGCCTGTGCCTACCAAGCCCTTGTCGCCCTGACCTGTCCTGCCTAATCCCAGCTCCTTCCCCACAGCCGGTCTGCCTTTTCCTTTGTAGTTTTTGTGAGTACCCCTGTGAAGATCCGCCTTATGCATTTCAGTTAGTTTAGTAAGTGATTTTTAGTGTTTTCTAGTTTCACCCTTTTTTTGCTTTAGGTTTGGTTGCTTGAAAATTGAATTCCCCTTACAGCTTAGATTCTCCATTCTTGTAAGTTTTGTTAATTATTTAAAAAACTCTGTTTAATCTTGATTTGTCTTTGCCTGTTCTTGTGTCTGCACATGGGTCCAAACCTGTTCAATGACACAGGGAGATTTTGAAAAACACCACCATCATCAAAACACAAAATGAGGGAATTACTTTTTCAAAGCGTAGTCTTCCATTGCTCCAGTAGAGTTCCAGTGATTTGGAAAATCACCGACAGGACACATTGAAGCTGCTTTGTGTTCATGTGGTGGCCCAACACCTTACAGCGACACATTATGTTGGTTTTTCCTTTAATTTGTCACCCGTCTGCATGTGTGAGATGTGTAAGGGATTGCTGGTAGTGATGAACCTACAGGGAATCATCATCTGACTCTGCAGATCCTCTCAGCTCTACAAACCAATCTGACACCTTTTACACATTGTTTTCCTTTTTCAGTCTCTAACTTCATTGTTTTAGTCTCTGTTTTCATCACTCTTGCTACTCTGAGGCAGCCAGAGGTTGTCTTTAGCAAAAAAGCTATAACTAAATATCAATTAGCTGGCCCATCAGTCAACGGGTAACCTTTAGCTTCCTTATCAACAAGGAGCTAAAAATTGTTTGCTAAATTATCCACGATCACCAGGTAACATTTAGTTATGAAACCAAAAACAGTGCTAAAGCCAATGAAAATAGGATTTACATTACCAGGTGTCAGCTGCTCCAAGTAGTCACAAGGCACAAGTTAGTGTTCGCCTTTTCCACAGACGGCATTTTGTAATGTTGTTGTTGTAAAAGCACAGATGTAGGCAAAAAAACAAAATGAAATTAAAGATGGTTCCATTTGGATGCTTTGATTTAGTTTGGTGCTACTTTTCATGCTGATTCACTGCCATACTTTGCCAAGATACTTGAGGTATTGATGAAAATACCAAGTGTTAGCTTTAGGCTACCTCAGACAGCTTATCTCCCACCTTTGTTTGACAGAACAACATAACATTGTCTATATATATATATATACACACATTTTGTTGTGGACCATGCGTACCCAGTCTTATGAAAACATGAGTATTGTTCATAGATACAAGACATTAAGTCTGCCTTACAGCCTCAAATGAACCTGTAAACAGTTGTAAAAGTGAGAAAAAAATAAATGGTGTAGTTTGCAGTCCAATGGTAAAACTACATTTGTATAATTTGGCAGAGTGATAATCCACCTCTAACACGGTATTGTAGCGTATGTTAGAACTATGCTTTGTAGTTCAGTTGCTTCCTCAGTTTACTGAAAAATTATTTTAAATGAAATCTCAAAGACACTTTATTTGGAATCACATTAATCAGTCTGTTATCTGAAAGCTGTAAGCTCTGATTAAATTGACCTTAGTTCCCACACAAAGAAGGACACAAAATCATGAATTGGTCTAAATAAGAAAAGTTTGTTAACTGGGTCATTCCAGAATTGGAGGACATTTTACGTCCCAGCTGTGACATTTCATACAATCCATGAACAAAATAGTAAAGCATTCAGTTTTTTAGTAAATTGTACTGGTCCTGAGAGCAAATTTAAACGAACTGGGAGAAAGTGTTGATTCAAAATATTTTTTAAAAATACAAATATGTCTGGAGTACCCCCTAAAATGCATTTTTTCTCTTGTCCCAGCCCCCTGATGACCAAATTGAATCTCAAATGAAATAGTTAAAATGCATTTTAAATTCATTTTCTTCAGTATTATTTTGTTAATAGATGTCTCTTGTAGGGCTGCAGGGTGGCGCAGTTGGTAGCACTGTTTCCTCGCAGCAAGAAGGTTGCTGGTTCACGTCCCGGTGGGGGCACCGGGATCTTTCTGCGTGGAGTTTCCATGTTTTCCCCGTGCACCGTGGGTTCTCTCCGGGTTCTCCGGCTTCCCCCCACAAGTTCAGAAACATGTTGAGGTTAATTGGTAATTCTAAATTGTCCGTAGGTGTGAATGTGAGTGTGCTTGGTTGTCTGTCTCTAAGTGTATACCTGTGATAGACTGGTGACCTGTCCAGGGTGTCCCCTCCCTTCGCCCTAAGTCAGCTGGGATAGGCACCAGCCCCCCCACGACCCTAGTGAGGATTAAGCGGTGTATGATAATGGATGGATGGATGTCTCTTGTAATTGTTAAAACATTTGTTTTAATCAACATAATATTTTAAATATGAATTATTATGCAAGGAATCTGTGTCCCACAACATGCATGCAACCCTGTTACCCAGACATTTTTAGCATAGTAGTAGAAGAAGAAAACAGTGAGTCACATGACACAATGGAATTAACATCATCAAACAGTTTCTCAACAGCATGGGTAGAGCAAAGGTATGTCCCTTCTTCTGTTTTTCATATTTGTGTAACATTGTCAGCCTTACTTGAATGTCTCACTCTACCTCACGCAACCCTGTTACGCAAATTATCGGGACAAAACAAATGCATTAATTTTTTTTATTTACAAATTTTATTTAGTAAGTTTGTCCTCTTTGTCAGTAGTAACACCTAACTAAACAGTTAGTTTCTAGTCCTGAGAAAACGTTAACATCAGCATGAATTTGCAACCCTGTTACTTGCAACCATGTTACTGTGATTGGAGTAACAGGGTTCCATCTCCTCCAGTTTACTCATAATTAACAAACTATTATTTATGATTCAGTTAAATAATTTGCATAACCCTGATGAAATGTATGCACAGAGTGGGGGGAAAACTGCTTTTTCTGGCCGTTGAGGGTTGGTATCCCTTTGAAGATATGCTGACCATGATTCCTCCACCAAAGTCTGTTACCTCACACCACATGGCCATTGCAAGAGACATGTGGAATACTCTGGTCAGGCATGAAATGTAAATCTAAATATAAGAAGATAGCTGCCTGAAAACTTGCTGTCCACTTTAGAACATCTCTGTGTAAACGTGATTCTGTTAATAAGCTCAGCATCCAGCTGTCAAAGTTAATTTGAATGTTCCAAAATCAATGTTCTAAACCAGATGGCAGTTTTCACCCAAGTGTGAGGTGAATTTGTTTAGAAGCCTGGTGTTATAGATTGGACACACCCATTTTCACATTCCCTTTTGAACCTTGGCTGTGGAAATGTGAACAGTTCTCCTTTGCCATAACCAATGTTTACAAAGCGTGCAACAATATTTTTTTGTTTTTTTGTTTGTTTGTGGCAAAGTGGCAATTGTTTTAATTTTGTTTTTTATTGGGAAAATAGTGCAGACACAAATGTTAATGTTAAATACAAGTCAAATAATATTTCTGTGGTCTTGAGCATTTATTTGACGCATTTACATAATGATCTATAATCAAACGTGATGTAGCTATTCAACCCTGTGACTTAACGCAACCCCGTTACTCAATTTCAACCCTGTTACCATATCATTTTATTTTTAAAAAATCATAAATGAATTTCTCAGCTCACAAGGGTTTGGTCTATTGACCTTTAAAGGGTTTAAGTAATTATATGCATTATGTGCTAGAGCAAACATTTGAAAACAAATACTGAAATAGGTAAAGTGAAACGTGCCAATATTGAAAAATTGGGAAAGGTAGATTCCAAAAGTTACTTAATTAAATTTAAATCAAGTCATATCTGAAATCCAATGGTTATTCTGTTATAATTTTACTTTATGTACCTAATGGTAAGGGAATTATACTTAAAAAAAAAAAATGAATCTACCTTTTTCAGGTACCTGAATGTTGGTAATAGGGTGGCGCCAAATATAGCAAATAAAAAATTAAACATACAATAGAACTTATGCCTTTGATCCCTGAGCTGAGCCAATCGAGATTTTTTTTATAGTTGATTACCTATTATTGAAGATTACATAACAGAAAATTGAAAAAGAGAGGGTTTGTTTTTCAGAAATTTTGAAGCCCAAATGTCCTCCAATTCTGAAATGACCCAACTATTCTACTATTATAAGTAAGGATTAAACAACTCGGAGCCGTGTATTGTACGGTTTGAATGCACGCAGCGGAGTCTGAAACACCACTCTGCTGCATGCATTCAAACCGTATAATGCACGGCTCCAAGTTGTTTAATACGCTTACACTATGGTCCCACACAGCGAGCAAACACACAAAATATTTATTTAATTAATAGAACTTGCAAGTCTCAGAGCGCCGTTGAAGACGTTGAAAGCAAGTCGCCAGAGTGGCGTGATATAATAGTGATCTAACTCGCCGAACCATGTGTGTGTATACACGAAAATAATGCACGCCAGTTAGCCATAGAATTCTCGCTGACCATGGTATAATACATGTGAACGATAAACAATGAAATTGGAGTGTGTTTAGTGGATGTGTTATCAGATTACCCAGTCAAATAAAGAGGATTATGGTGAGAGCAGGATGGTTAATAAATGATCTAATGGTAGTGATTAATATGCTTGATATGCTTGATATGCTTGTGAGCTGTTAAATAGTTACAACATCAACCCGATCAGGAGCAGATAGAAAGGTTGGCTTTGCCTACTTTGTGCAGCGCTGATGGAACAGAATCTCCTTTGACTGGAATGGCTGTTTTGATGAATAGGTACTCCTTTACGACGGATCCATGCGGTTTCCTGTTAGGTTGCCAGGCAACGAGTTCTACCGTGGAGCTCTCAGACACACAGTGTTGGGGGCACACATACCCCTTTTCCACTAAACCGATTCCAGTGCTAGTTCCGTGCTAGTGCCTGACTAAGCACCAGTTCTTTGTGTTTCCACCGCCTAAGCACCTGCTCCAGCCTCTCAAAAGTGTTGCTTAGCAAGCACCAACTCTTTGCTGGGCCGGAGCTAAGCACAGAGTACATCAGGGGCTATGGGCGTGGTTATCGTGACCACCGAGACTGATAAAGGAATAGGACACACAAGCGGTGATTTGTGTCATTTTTTGCCAGGACGTCCCTGGTCCGATCACAAATGTATTGGAATGAGTTCAGGGACACATGGAATTTTTGCACAAACTGTTGCGCCCTGAAAGCTGGTACAATTATGTCCCACCAGTAGCACCACAGCGGTGGAAAACAATACTTTTATTACTTTGGTGTACTGCGGTATTTACGCTTAGAAATGCGGTCTTCTTATGAAAAACGGAGCACACCTATGTGCACTGTTTATTCCGCTCATAGAAAAGGCCGCATGAGAAAAAAATCACTCGGTTTTATCTTGGACAAATCTGACATTAGAACGCCCTGGTTTACTCTTTTTAAAGTCATTTTGGTTGCATCTCGGTCTGAGCACCACAGCCACCAACAGCAGCTACCGCAGCCTGCTATGTGGGGCGTTCAGGGATCATCATGAATTGTAGCATCTATCAATAAGAAAATGTTCAGCAAGTCATATGTTTTGCCTGTGACAAGGTGAGAAGTGCGAACAAATGAGAAAGTTGGTTGTACCGGTAAAAAAAGTTAGTCTGCAGTCCTGTGTGGACTTCTGTGTGGTGCGAGCGTTGTTTGGTAAACGGCTACATATGCAGTGACGTATGGCGTGGCTCTAACTTGGTTCCTTGGAAAAGCAACCGGTTCTTAGATTGGATCCAACTAAACACTGGCCCGAGCACCAGCACGGAACTAGCACCTGGTGCTTCTTGGTGGAAAAGGGGTAACAGTGGTGGTTTTGTCAATAGGCAGCCAGCACCCTGTGCAGAGTTTGCACGTGCTCCTTAGAGTTGATGTAAAAATGATTTAACTATTACCCGTGGCGCTCATTGTGCTTTTGGCCATGTTTGGTATTAGCTGAAAACAGAAAAAGGTTTTGGAAAACTGACAGCAAAGGTGCGGTGTAGTTGATTTGTCACAAAAATTTAATTTCTACTGATTGAAATGAAGGTGAGCACTATTTTAACAAAACAAAGTCAAAACTAAAGCTAAGAGCTACAAAAATAAAAAACATATATAAAAATATGAAAGAAACAGGTGAGAGGTGATGCCTCAGACCTCCACCTCTGTTGAAGGATGGTGTTTGGCTGGTGGTGGCAGGGGGAGCACTAATGTCTCGCATAACGAGGGGGAGGAGCAACAAACCCCCAATTGAAACTGAAACTCAGGTGTTAATGGTTAATCCTTAAGGATGTAAGTATCTGGAACTTCCAACTCATCAGTCAGAACTGATGAAGCCTCTTGAATGAGAGGTGAAACCTCTTCAAGGAACTCAAGCAAGTCCAATTGCTACGATTAATCCACAAGAATAACCATGACCTGGATGACTGAGGATCTTCACAGACATCTGGTGTTCCTTTTGTTCTTGTCGGTGGGGGTGCAATCCTTTTGATGTTATCAGTACATCACCCCCACTTCCTGCAGGGTCAGAAGTTGGTCAGACTGTTTCTGCCGGCCATTTGGTCCTTTGCAGGCCTGGTAGTGACTGAGGCTGTGAACCAGTCACTTGGCTAAACTTGGCCCAATATGCATCTTGTCTAGAGGTGTGTGTTGTGGGAATCTCTGAAGCGCTGCCTTCTCGTGGCCCCCTGATGCCACCATCCTGACAGATCTGGAAGGTGTCTTGCTTTAAGGTTCCACATCTGGTGGCCTTAACGTCTCTGTCTGCGGTTGTAAATGGATGAAAACTTGCTCTTTCTCTGTCTTAAAGCTGGTTATGGATGGTTGACCCTACACCAGATAAACCTCCCATTGGTTGTTGTTAATCACAAATAAGCCACTGCACATTTCAATGAGATCATATTTTATTACAGTGGACTTCAGTGCAAATAACACTTAATCACTCACCATTTTAACCTGTGAACTGTATTTCAGTGACCTTGTTTTAGTAACAGGTTCCTATTTAATTTTGCAGAATACCATATTTAAATACATTTTTTAAATGCTGATGTTCAACACAAGTAACAGCAAGTAACCTGATTTCAATACAAAGCAGACCTTTAAACAATAAAGTATAAATATCGCACAGCTTTTATTTTTTTTAACTCATGGTCTTCCCTGGTGAATGTGAGGACAGCAGCAATACTGTGCATGTGCATGTTTGCAGGTGTTTAGAAGTACAAGCCCACTGTTTATCATGTGAAAACAAGTTACAGAGACATGACTTATTTAGGCCTAAATGAATTGCTATCTAACAATTACTTATTAGACTCTAAGCTTTCTTGTTATGGTCCCGTGTATTATAAGGACTGACTCTGGACTTTATCAAGTCAATTATATCCACACATGATATTTTTATTTATGTAATGTTTATAGCTGACATGTATTCTTTATTTTAAAGAGGAAACACATTCGTGTTTATAGTATAAAATCACATCAGCTACAGTGATTTGTAAAGAATTTAAAGAGTCATTATGGTATCAGTGGATTTCTCTTTGATAAATCTGCAGAGAATCTCATGGAGCTCCAGTGTACGCCTGCAATGACTACTCTGTCAGAGACTTGGGGTTGAGCTTTGTCTTCTCACTGCGCTATTAGTATCACAATGGGAATTGTATTTTAAGTGAGGCTGAAGATCACTTCCCTGGCCGTTTGAAATATGGCATTTGTGGATGACATCTGTGGAATCTGAGCACCTCTTCACCCAAGGGCATATCCCTGTTCGAGAGCAAGAGACACAGCTGAGAAATGAGTTGGCAAGACCAGTCCTGCTGACTGCTCAGGATTTCAGCGGAGCGCTTTGCCGACTGGCGTCGCATTACTTCTCATTAATTTTGCTTTTGTAGCTCGCTTAATATGTTATTGACTGCATTAGTAAAGAGATTAATGTGTTGTTAAATTATGTTGGCTCATGGAGCTGTCCTGTGTTTAGATATACTGCCTCGTCAGCTTCTCCAAGGATTATTTTCCATGTACAAAAGCTCATAAGAATCTAGTGCAGGGACGTTCAGGAACTGGATCTATAGACTCTGATGGGCAATCCACTGCCAACCAAGCTGTAGGAGAAGCACTGCTAGATGATGCTGCAGACACAACATTCTCAAAGTCTTTTATTTAATTTTTTGTACAAGAAATAAAAGACGAGATATTATGTCTGTGCAGATTGTCAGTCATCCACATCATGGTAATCTTAGGAGCTTCAGTTAACAGCAAGTGGACTTCTCTTTTAGGTTTTGAAGATGTTTCACCCATCATCCAAGAAGCTCCTTCCGTTTTGACAAAGAGAAGTCCAGTTGCTTTTTAATGAAGCTCCTAAAAGATGAAGTTGTAGTAACAAGCAGAATAAAAAAAAAAACAAAAAAAAAAAACAGATTTTCTGGAAGAATCTCAGCTTTAAAATCGTACAGTATAACAAATGACAATGCAGCACTCTTCTAAAATACTACACCACTGTTGCCGTAGCAAAAGGGGAGAACAACTAAAAAGCTTAACTACTGGTCAGACCAGACCAACTAGGAATGAAGCAGTAAAACATCGGAGTGTACCGAAATAAGTAATGGCTCATTTTCTTCATATCAATCCAACTTTTCAGTTCTTAGAGGAAGAATATCCCTTTTCTTCTTTTAAAAGCTATAGTCCCTCTTTAACCAAAGAATCAAGCTTCTGTCAGGCTCGGAAAATGGATTCTGGCCAACCTTCAAGAGCCTTTCTCACACTAGCCGAGATGCAGTGTGGAAGTAGAAGACACTTCACTTGAGCAGATGTAGTCATAACAAGATATCCACAAGAGGTTGCTGCCATTTAAAACTAGACAGAAGAATCTGGACTAAATGAGTGGGCTTTTGGGTCGTCTTATTCTGAGACAATAAAAACTGCTTTGGTGCCCTTACTGCTGGCTCCCTTGGCCAGACATTAAGCACAAACTATTAGTTTGCCAATGCAAATTAGGAGCTCTGTTCATTTCCAGTAATCCTTGCTCTTTTCTGCATTGAGTTGTGCAGGTGTGTGTTTTCCTGAACACAGACCTTTTGATTGTGATAGGACTTGACTGGTGTGATGCCAAATCTAAGGCACAATCGTTCTGCATTATTTCTTTGTAAGGCACCAAGGCCGTTCAGAGATAAATCATAGTGAGTAGTTTCACAGTATGATGTAGCCCTATCTCATATGGTAAAAGACTCCTAGAACATTTCTGCTCTCCTGTGTTCTTTCATGGCCATCACTTTTATAGGTTTAAAATACCACGACAAAAACCTGTCAGAAGAAAAAGTGGGAACCAAAACTCTACCTTGATTTAAAATGAGTGGCAAGAAACAACAGAGGAGAAGGTATTGTACTATAAGTTATTAGGATGAAAGAATAGAAAAAGAACTCATGGTGTACCTCCATCTTTAGCTTTAATCAAGCATTACCTTGGCCTTGTTTTTTTTCACTCTCCTGAGCCCTGTTCCTTGTTCATTGGCTAACCATTCAAGGCTAATATTACCCTTTTAATTCATCTTCTACAAATACAAGTAAAGGATTCATTGAGACCAGCAGTTTTAAGGATGACAGTGTCAATCTGTTTGTAAAGCTGGATGTGGCAACGTGGGACATCAACCCCTGGAATTGGTGTAAAACCCAGAGTAGCTTATGGTGGCTGTCTTTTCTGTTTGCTGTCAGGACCTTCCTCAAACTGAGGCCAAAAATATTTCATCTACAATGTGCTAACCAGTGAGCAAGAACACAGAATATTTTGTGACAGCATTTTGCATTAAATTATCACTGAATTGTGTGTGGTTTTCAGACAATTGTAGTTACGAAATCAGTCGTTTAGCAGTGCAGAACTGCAGCTTGGAAATGGCTCTGAAATGACTGCAGCTTAACATGGGTTGCATTTTAAAACAGCTTTTTTGAGAATGTAGCTGTATTAAAATGAAATAGATGCGAGATCAGAGTGGAGAGAAGCAAACAGAGGTAAACAGCAGCTGACGTAGCTGCACAGTACTTTCCGATTGCTGTGGTAATACTGCAATCAAAAACAAAAGTTATTCACTGGGTATTCATCTGTTGAGATTCTGGGTGTGTGTGCAGAATCTTGTGTCACTCTTACAACCAACAGCAGAACATTTGTTGGGTTTTTCTCATGGTGAGACATTTTAGAGTTACTAGAAGCAGTTCAGGGACATAAACAAAAACCTGATGAACTGCAAAGCAGCTCATTCTGAATGGCTCACCTACAAGCAGCAGGCACAGAGATGGCAGGGCTATCCAAAGTTGGAGCAGTATCACTATTGGTTCATAAGTTGGAACACATCAGCTAAGTCAGTTATTTACTGGGATGCAAGTTGGGATGCCAACTGGTTGTCTGAACTGAACTGATAACAGCTACAGAACGCAATGAAAATGGATGTTGACTCTGTGGGATCTTTAAAAACTGCTGTTCAGGAAACATGGATCTCGTCATGTAGGGTTCATTGTCTTTATGTACAGTTCATGGCACTGATAACCAAATATTAGCATCCCAACATGCTACACTAGAAACGTTAATATGCTGACCAGCTACTAAAAGTCAGAGTTAACATTTCCAGGCATTGTGGATATATTTAGATACTGAAGTTACTTTAAAGCACAATTGTATTGTATGTATTCAGTCGTAAATAAAGGTGTCTTGGACAGTTGAATATGACTTTTAGGCAACTTATTACTGACTAGTACAGCACCAGCATCTGTTTCCCTTTATTTAAGCAATATATTGTATTAATATAGCAAAATTCTAAAATTCTAAATACTATTTATAAAGGAAAAAACACCCTGCCAAAACTTGATGTACTACAGACAGAAGTAAAAAAAGATGGAATTGTAATACCCAATTTCTGTAATATTAATTAAAGAATAGTGGCACTGGATCATATTTAGAAGCAGACAACGTGACCAGGATCATCATTCTACTTATGAAAACTCATAACCCTAACCCCTTCCATCGCTCAGCTCCCTGGTACACTGCCCAGCTCAGAGCCTTGAAATCTGAGGGCCAAAAGATTGAACGCAGATTCAGCAATCTTTCAGACATCAGAGAGCCTACTCATCTGCTCTGAAAGGCATCGTACTATTCCACCCTCATTGAGTCCAGCCACACAAACCAAAAGCTTCTGTTTTCAACCAACAACCAGATGCTCAGGCCCAGGGCCCTCCTGCCGTCAACTCCTCCACTGCTGACTGCAACTGTTTTGTGGACTTTTTCAGAACCAAGATTGAGACAATCTAGCAAAATATTGACTCTACCCATCCGGCCTCTCCACTAGACTTTGCTCCCTATAATATCCCAATCTTAGAATGTTTCACTGAGATCACCAACACTGAACTATCCAAAATAACCCACAAAATGAACTCCACCACTAGTTCTCTGGATCCCCTTCCAACACCGCTCATGAAAATGTGTCTTCCTGACACCATCATCATCATGACACAGATAATAAACTGCTCATTGTCCAATGGTGAAGTACCACCTTCCCTCAAACTTGTAGCTGTTAAACCTGGTTTAAAGAAGCACATCCTGGATCCAGAGGTCCTCTTGAACTACTGGTCTATCTCAAACCTTCCCTTTCTGGCCAAGGATCTGGAAAAGGTCATCATCCTGCAACTCCATGAACATCTTCAATCACACCAACTTTATGAGTCGTTTCAATCAGGTTTTAGACCCTCCCACAGCACAGAGACTGCCCTGGTCAGAGTTCTAAATGACCTCCTCATGGCAGCAGACTCTGTTCTCCCAGCTTACTGATCCTACTAGACCTAAGTGCCACTTTCGACAGTGGACCATGGCATCCTGTGTCAGCGCCTCCAGGAAGTAGGAGTCACGAGGACGGCTCTTGACTTCTTCCACTTCTACCTCTGAGGAAGACAGGAGTTTGTGAAGTTGGGAGAAACCACCTCCAGCACCAGACATGTGGCCTCTAGTGTCCCTCAGGGGTCAGTCTTGGGACCCTTGCTTTCAATGAACTTTCATTCCTATGCAGATGATACCCAAATTTATCTCAAGACATCTCCAGAAACACACCTTGTTCTCACCAAATGTCTTGCTGATATCTGCCTCTGGATGAGCAGAAACTACCTGCAGCTCAACAGCAGCAAGACAGAAGCCATCCCTGTCGGCACTCCCCATCAAACAAACCAGGCCAGCATCACCCACTTCACTGTTGACAATCACTACATCCTCTGTCCTCACATGTCAGCAGCCTGGGAGTGAAGCTTGATTCTACACTCTCATTTGATGCCCACATAAAAACGATCTGCCAAACTTCCTACTACCATCTAAGGAACATCTCTAAGCTTCGACCTTCACTCTCCCAACCGGACACTGAAAGACTGGTCAGACTACTGGAACTCTTTGTTGGCAGGCCTTCCCTGTAAAACCATCCAAAAGTTACAGTATGTCCAAAACAGTGCTGCCAGTGTCCTCACCAAAACCAGGAAAACACAGCACATCTCCCTGGTCCTCCACTCCTTTCACTGCTTGCTAATACCCCAGCGGATTACTGTCAAGGTTCTCCTACATGTGTTCAAGGCCATTAACCACTGTGGCTCGATCTACCTTCAGGACCTCCTCACTCCTCAGTCTTCATTTCGGTCACTCAGGTCTAGCAGCCAGAACTCCCTCGCTATTTCTCGCATGGAGCTACAGCCATGGGGGACCTTGCCTTTTCCGTATGGGAGACCTGTGGAATCAGCTCCCAGGCTCCATCAGGGCCTCTGACTCCTCTGCTGCCTTCAAAAGCAGCCTAAAGACTAAGTTATTCTACTCTGATTTTAAATAGGGCTCTGTTGGAGTAATTTATATATATTTGAAATTTTCAGATTTTCATTTTTTTACTCTTCTTCCTGTTAAGCACCTTGAGATGTTGCCTGATTTTAAAGTGTGCTATACAAATAAAGTGTTTTATTTAATAATTAAAAGGAGGGAATTAAGAAAACACTGGACAAAAAGTTTAACCGATGTGTCCGTTCTGAATAACTGCAACACAAGAAGTATAACATATATTGTAAGCAACAAAAACAGGCAGGTCACCATTTCTAAAACTAATATCCTTATTTTCTTTCAGGTAAAGCTAATGTTTCTTTCATTAGTATGAACACAATTTACAACAAAGAAATATGTGACTTATTTTTGAACTTGTGATTTATGAACATTAGATTTTTTTAATAAGCACATGATATTTCAAAATAAGCGTGACTGGGTTCTTTTGTGATAAGGAGGGCAATCTAATCAGTTTGTAATAAAGCATGAGCTCTTTTAGAAAAGCTATTATCATTGCTTGCTGACTGAATATCAGATTCCACTGAGTTTAACTGGGCCTCCTTCCTGCTCCTACAGGCTCGTAGCAACTCTTCGTTGGTTGTAAAACTGATCATATAGCACACAAGTAAATGTGTTGGTGAAAAGTCAAATTGCGATTAAGTTTTACTTCGGGACTGGAAGGCATCTTGACAAACATCAGATCAAGCATTTATCAGAGGAAGCAAACATCAGTTACACGTGTAAATTACCTGCAGTAATATAGGATATTTTATCATACAAATGTAACCCATTTTGTTTCCTGTCAGCTAATGCCTGTAAACCATCAAGGAAATCCTTGCAAAATAAAAACTGGTGACATATGTGGAGGCAGCAACCAAATGATTATTTTAAGATGCACAGGGGAGCGAGCTGAAACAACTTTCTGACAGTTTCATCATGCATTACTACACAGCAGTTCCTCCTAAAATTGACATTGTTGGCTCTGATCAAAGCCAAAATAGGGCTGTGACATTCTGAAAGAGGTGTTTCAAATGATTTCTGTGACAGAGAGCATAGTTTCGAAACACTGACAGAGCTTCAAAGGCTATAATGTCTAAGAGTGTGTGTGTGTAGGTGCAGGCATCCAGGATGTGAAGCAGCCTCAGTGTATGCTCACTGGCAAAGGGTCGCTCACATCCACATTTGGGATTCTAATGGCATACAAGGTAAAATACTCTTAAGGACACATAACACAGATTTTTAGATGGTATCATTGCATTTTTTTCAAGCATAATCTCCACGATCATGTCGCACATTAAAATGAAATGACTTGCAGTGCTGATGTGTATATTTCATCATGTCTTGTTGTTTAGTTTTTTCTTCCCCTGTGATGAATCTGAGCTGTGCCCTTGTTGAGGCATTGTCTGCGGGTAGCGCACTGAGTCTGACTGATTGATGGCAGACAGTGGCTGTCACCCCTGGAGAGTAAGCATTTCTGTGTCGTCTCCCCACTGAAGGTCCTGTTGAGCTTGTTAAGGGAGAAAACACTTTTTGTTTATAGCCACTCTGACGGCAGCGGCTGACAGCTCCTGCTGAAGAGGAGATAGACTCCCTCTGGCACACTGCTCTCTCTCTCTCTTTGTCTCACCTTCCTGTCTCTCTCTCTGTTCCTTCCTCTGTCTCCTGCTCCCACTTCTGTCTTGCTCCTTTCTAGTGAAATTTGGTGAAATAGGCATAATGATTTAAAACGCAAATGCACAATCCCTGCACAAAAAAGTCACAGAAAGCAGCTCCACCCATCTGGACACCATTAGGTGAATGAAACAAGAAGGAGCTAGATTTTTTCCTCTACTAAAAAAACTTGTTTCAATTCCCAATTAATGGAAATAACTTTTCTACTGTGAGGGACGTCTCACTTTCCTCTAGCTCTCTATCTTATGTTATTGTACATTGTTCTTACCTTCAAGGAAGACCATGAAAAGATCAAAACAAATAATGAATATATATATATATATATATATATATGTGTGTGTGTGTGTATATATATATATATATATATATATACATATTTTTTTATTATTATTATTTTTTTAAATGCTCAGTGTTTTATGAAACATCAGGAGAACATAGACTATGTGTTGGGGACACATTTGCTGCTCTACTAAGTATTTACGTAAGAACAGTGAAGGCGTAAATGAAGACATGTCTTAGGGGTGGAGCTCACGTGAATAAACTATGAGGCTTTGTTATATAGTTTAAGGACTGTTGACGGTCCACATGCACAGAGGAGGTCACAGTGACACATAGCTTCCTGTGGTAGAAGGCTGGATCATCCGCTGATGGTCAGAGGTGGGTTTGCAGCTACCATTAAGAGAAGAAAGGACTGGTTTCATAGTGCAAGATCTAGTTTCCAAAACCAGACAAGGTGCTTTAGGTCAGGAGTTCACCAGGAGCATGTTTATGGGGTTGTACAGTGGCATTAATCGCCAGGGTTAGACTGTTAAGGCAGTGTTCTACTGTAAAGTCCTGAGGTGTCTGAAGGAGAACGTTCAATGCAAATGACCTCAACTGAGGCAAGTGAGTTCTCCAATGTGTTGGACACTTAGTCACAGCACAGCACAACTGTCGCTTTCCACTGCTCTACTCACCAGATCTGGGTCCCGGCAACCTTCCTTGAAAATAAAATTTGAGTTGAAATTTGGTTTAGGACATTCGGCCCCCGTTCCAGATAATGCCTGACATATTTACAAAACAGGACTTTCAGGAAATATGACAAAGATTGCAGAACCACTGTAAGGATGATCCAGCCTTCTACCAAAGGATTTTTGATTTTTATAGGAATTGGTATTTGTTGACTACAACAAATATGCAACTGTTTTAAATACAGTCATGACTCGATAATTCGACACTAAATGTAAAACCTTTTATGTAGGATAGCAGGCTGTCGGATTGTCAAGACGGAGGTCGAGATACAAGGAGGGCTTGATGCTTGAAGAGTCATTTGTTCTTAATATTTATTGTTTATAGTTGTTATAACCAATTATATACATATAACGATGTATATATATGATATTGTCACAGAATAGGTGTCTTTTATGAACTGTACCAATCTGTCGTGGGAAAACTTCTGATGTTCTAGCTTGTAGTGACACAGATCTTGGGTTAAAATATCTTAATGACTGGGTTAAAATACCTTAACCCCCCCCGCCTCATTTAATTAATATTTTCATGAGTATGTGGTGTGATTTCATGCCCGGTTGCATTTTGCGTGGTTGCGTCACCCGGCCCGTGGGTGGAGCTGTGCGCATTGGATGTCGGAGACTGATGTCAGTTGCCGTTAGAATGACGCGTCAGACGCACAGCAGCGCCAACGTTGAGGACTGACCAGTTTTGTTTTGTTGTGGTTTCTGCAGGTAAGATGCATGAAGATCACAGCCAGAAGGAAATAGGAGCATAATATAAAGGGCTTAAGCCTTAGACTGTGATGGTGATCTGTAAACAGTGTGAACGCAACTTTGAGTGGAGAAGAGTGAGCCTGTAGCAACAAGTGCTAACTTAATATGCCGCTTGGTGCCGACAACAGCAAAAATGAACTATGTAACAGTCCTATATAAGCCAACGGCAAAAATGAACTATGTAACCGTCGTATATATGCTGCTGTAGGTAGAATCACAGACGGTAGTGAGAGCTCTGGTGCGTGAAAGCTGTATTTGTGTGTGTGAATGGGGTAAAAGCTTTAATTGTGAGTGTCAATGCGGGAAAAATAACTATACAGAAGCTAACAGTGATAAAGCCTGCACGCATTGTTGCTTTGACTGCCAACGGCACATAGTTTCCAGTCTGCTGGAATAAGAGCGGTATAATGTATCGAACAGGGATGATCCTGTTACATTTCAAAATAAGAGTTCTAATGGAATACATGATTTCAGTGTTGTATCTGCTAGTTATTTTCTGTCAATACTGAAGAAGACATAGACAATAATAAATACTGACAAGGTACCAACAGTTTTACATTTAGTTAAAAAGGTGAAGCAGTTCATAGAAGATAAATTGAGATTAAAAAGGAAGTTCATTGAGGATAAATAGTATCAATGTGGTTTACAATATGGGTTATTTCATTATTACATGTTTTTAATTTGAATGTTCTTGATTTGATCAGCATGTATGTTTTGACTAACGTCAGTTGCCATTAGAATGAGGCGTCAGATGCACAGCAGCGCCGACGTTGAGGACTGACCGGTTTTGTTTTGTTGTGGTTTTTGCAGGAATAAATATGAATGTGCTACACAAAGGGTCGACTACCGTGTCATTCTTAGAAGTGTAACATAACAGTATCAAAGCAATTTATTTCTATGATTGATAAGCCCAGTACACCCGCAGTATATATAAGCTCATAAAATTGTTCAGGTGTCAAAAATGTCACACTTTTTAATACTTCTAAGAACTTCAGAGCACCAAACCTGTCCTTCCTGTGCTCCACACATGTAGAGTTGTGTACTAGCAAACTGATGCAAACCGACTTAACTAGTTGGGCAACTCACTCAATGAGTGGGACTAGTGTATAGTTAACACTACGCATGGCTGGATTTCATGCCTAATTGACCGGTGTGCTTGTGCATGGGCCCGTTGGTTGACATCAAAGGTAAATAATCTGCTGGATTGTAAATCAGATTTTATGCCGTTATCCTTATTTGTGACATAAAATGTAATGTCAGAATCCAAGGCTGTTGGTATGTTAAGGCTATTTTTAATGGGTTCCGTTCACTTTTCCTAAAAACCTGTCGGATAGCAAGGTTTTCAGATTGTAAAAGGTGAGAATGTCAAGTCACAACTATACTTTTCTGACTTCAGTCAGTGAGTTTTGAAACATTTTCATTTTTTAGCTAATTCTAATGTTTAAGGTGTATGTTATGTATTAAGTTATGCTTCAGGTGGAGATTTGCAGGTACCCTAAAAGCCGGCCTCCAAACAGCCCTATCAAGCCCCTCCCACACTCTCACTCCTGCTTGGCTGTCAGGGCAGGGCATTGCTGTCCACCACTGTTGTTGTTTGTATTATTTACTACAAACCTTCAGTTTACAGAGTTGTGCAGTGGCAATAATCCCAAGGGTTAGACTGTCAAGCAGACTTTTTTTTGTTGTTATTTTAAACAGAATATATCAAATTTGTCTCTTTGGGATGTCCCGGATGGGCCGACTGAGTCTTTTTTTCAACTGATTGGTATCAGCTGTTACCTCAGCCTGAACCTTTGCTTACGTCCACTGTTACACAGCTGTCATAAAGGAAGGACATCATTTGTGGCAGGACGCTAGAGCTCCATCCAGCCATCATCTACACACCACTTAATCCTCCATAGGGTTGCAGGGGGCTGGAGTCTATCCCAGCCAACTCAGGGTGAAGGCAGGTTCACCTGGACAGGTAACCAGTCTATCACAGGGCTACACAGAGACAACCAGCAAACTCACATTCACACCTACAGACAATTTAGAATCACCAATTAACCTCAACATGTTTTTGGACTGTGGGAGGAAACCGAAGAACCCGAAGAGAAGCCACGCTGCACGGGGAGAACATGGAGACTCCACACAGAAAGATCCAGCAAACCCAGGATGTGCTGCCCAGGATGCCAGAGATGCACATTTTATACAGTTATCTGAATTAATAGTGTCAGCTAAAAGCGTCACAGAAATCTCTGTCATGGAGCCCATTTCTTGCTAAACACCCACAATCCTCTCTGCTTGTCAACACAGAACTACCTGTTTTTTTCTTAATGCATTGTAGAGTTATTCCTTTGTCGAGCATATGTATCGGATTGATTTACATAACCTGAATGTACTTGAAATGTGTGTTATTTACGAAATAGTGTCTGTTGGGATTATTGGCAGATAATAAATATTGAATAACTCGGATCCGACCGTTTGCCAAAAAACTTGATGAGGAATTCTCCCTTAACAAAAAAAAACTCCCCAAAAAAACAAAACAAAATACTGAAAAGTATCAAGACAGCTTTGTTGATAAAAAAAAACACACACACACATTTACTCTTTGTATGTCAACACAAAGAGCCTCTCTACTGTTTTCCAAGTGAACAAACTCAGATCACTGGATCCAGAATCAGTCAGATGAAATTATCTCGCAGCAGCTCAGCCACTGGTGAAAAATGGAAATATGTACCGAGGCAATAAGCTCTCTTCTGGGACAGCTCAAAGGAGAGAAATAAACAACATCTAAAATTAAAAAAGTGCCCAAACGCGTTCTCTCCTCCATCTTCTGAGACCTCAACCCACCTTTCTCCTCCTGTTCCATCTATTTGTGTAGTCACCTCGACTGGGAGGCACTTCAAGTGAGGCCTCTTTTCGCTCCCAGATGGGCACACCACAGAAAGCTACAGTGTGTGTGTCTTCTTCTGCGCGCCAGTGTGTATTTCTGAATGCAGGAGTGTAGCTGAAGATGCCATTTGAAGTTGTAAATCCAAGCGGCTAAACACGGCCCGACACTGAGTCATCTGCTTTTTGATCACGCTGCACCTGATGTGAATTTCATTTGTGCCCTCAAAGAGCAAGAGGCAACCTGCAGCCTTGACCGTCCTCCGTCTCTCTGGGTTGATCCCTCTCTTCCCTCCGCCCACACCAGACACCCTCATACATCCCGTCTCATGCTCTCTGGATGGGGGGGCGGCTGGTGTCCCAAAGCAGGGCGATATGGAAGTGTCCCTTGAGCCATGAGCAGGGGAAGGCTTTAGATTCCTGGTAGTGTACAAACACTGCCATTTAAAATAAAAGAAACATGAAAGCCTGTTTGATGTTCAAGGGGTTCACCTTGCTCTTGACAGCAGCCTGAGCATGAGCAACAAGAAGCCCAGCAACATTTTGGAGCCTTTGTGGACTGGTATACTGCATGTGCTCAAAGTGGCGCAACAACTCCCTCAAAGGAGCAACTGTTGAAGGATTGTGAACGTGTAATCTGTTGAATAATTAGACTCATTTCAGTCCAAATGTGCCACAACACCTCAAGTTTTCTTTTGATATACTTTCACAGCACACATCTCACAATATTGTTTGTCGTTGTTTATCTCAGTGAAGCATCATACAATATTTATCCCGATGGCAGAAGTTTACCCACATACAGCCATCACTGTCATACAGCTAGCTGTTGAAAGCTTTGCAGTTCAGCAGTTTAACAGCTTTGGGATTATTCACACCCTGCCCTTACTTGGTGCTCTCAAGGCATCTATCCAAAACTACCTAAATTCCTAAAGCGTGGGTGGCACTGTGTGCTTTACGGGGTTGTAAAAGGCAAGTTTTGTGAACAGCAACAGAATATTGCTGGAGAGGCTTTGTGGTTGCTGCGTGTCTGCCATGTGTCTGACAGGTAAAGAGAATGGCACAGAAGGCGTAGCAAGCAGGGATCTGAGCGCGTTCAAATAGGATCTTGGACAGGACAGATCATTTCTTACTTATCACATGTCACTACAAAGTGCATATGAGGAAATGTCAGTTTGCATGCAGGGTTGCGTGTATGTGAGAAAGAAATCAAGTGTGTGTGTGTGTGTGTGTGTGTGTGTGTGTGTGTGTGTGTGTGTGTGTGTGAGACAGAGGCAGCAGCAGCATGGCGGTAGAGCCAGCATTGTAGCAGACATGATTGCGTGCCTTGATCTTTCCTATGGCAAGAACAAGACCTCAATCTCTCACTATCTCCCCTTTAATCAAATCCCTACTTTTTTGCCTCCCTGCCACAAAACTGTCACAGGCTGAAAATAAGCCCTTTTCTTATCAAAGAGCCAAGGGTTCAATTGATTTCCAGGCTAGGAGAATTTTATTCAGAAACTTTGAAGCACACACACAAAAAAAAAGATAGAGAAAACACCTGCAACCCAACCACCCACCCCCCATTCCCCCACCCCCCATCAGGCAAATTACTTCTGACTTTTAATTTATTTCAGCAGGAAATGGAAAGCTACATCCTAACCACAGTCAATAGGGGGACTGGGGAGGAGAGGTGTAATCAGGCGGCTCACCAACTCCAAGGCCTCCATCCTGTCACTTTTAATAGCCACTCAGACCACACAATCTGCTCGGCCTGATATGCTCACGCCATTCCCATAGCCGGAGCTGCAGCCATCTCTGCCTCCTCTTCCTCCTCCTCCTCCTCCTCCTCCTCCTCCTCCGTGTCCTTCCTAATAACAACTGAACATTTCCACACTTCCCCGGTGCCTCACATGAAACAAATCTCAGCCAAAGTGCTTTCTACCTTCCGCCTATCATTGTGGATGGGGGATGAGTTGAAACAGGGATGGGGAGATTGGCATGTTTCATTTACATTCAGAGTGCCATTCCTGGCTTTGATACAAGGAGAGATTGGATTTAAACTGGCCAACTGGGCTTCTCGTCCAGGTTTTGGCTAGAGTTTTGTTGGCAGTGCAATAGCATATTAGTTTACAGCTTGTTTGCAGTGATGCTAGCTGTGAGGCTCTAGCAATGTCAGTCTGTCAATCATTCCACTTCTGTGGGCCACACTTAAGTATCTTCAGGAACTATTGGTGAAATTACCATGACTGTAGTCTTATTTATAGTCCCAAGAAAAGGGATTCACTTAACTTTGGTGGTCTCAACACTTACCTTGTAGCAACAATCACACTCACAGTCACGCAATCAAACATCACATTTAAAATACATCAATATGCACAAAATGGATTCACTCAAAATTAGCCATGTATGGTCACCAGAAGCAATTTGATGACACCATGAGACTGATATTTTTGGTTGAGATTAAAATATCTATCAGATTAATTGGTCTGCACTTATATAGCAATTTTATCCACAGCGCTTTACAATGTGTTTCTCGTTCACCCATTCACACACACATTCATACACCAATAGTGACAGAGCTGCCATGCAAGGTGCTGCCTCCCATTGGGAGCAACTTCGGGTTCAGTGTCCTGCCCAAGGACACTTCGACTGTGGAGGGGCGGCGGATTGAACCGCCAACCTTGCGATTGGAGGACAACTGGCTCTTCCACCTGAGCCACAGCTACCACAGATTAATTAATATCAATTTATGTATTAATTTCCCTCTAGAGAATAGTATGGCTTTGGTATAAAGGTTTGAAATAACACTGACATCTACTTGATGGATTAACACAGAAGCTTGGACTGACAGTCACGAGTCCCAGACAGTGTATTCTATTTGTGCTTCAGAGTGAGCAATCTGAAAATCCACAACATGGAATACAACAGAATTTGGCACACACATTCATGTCCTCTCAGGATGAATTCCTCTGATGTTGGTGATGCCATACATTTTTCCTCCAGTGCCATGATGAGGTAAAATTTTGTAATTTAAGTAAATTTGTTTGTAGTGAACAGAAAATGCAGGAATTTCTTTCTATTGGTCAGTTAGGCATAGTTCTCTATGTTAAAGCTGTAGGAGTTCCCCTGATCATGTCAGAGACTCCAACCATGTGACTTCATTGAGGGTGTATTGTACGCTGCATCAGCAACTTCCAACATAATCAATGACAATGGTTACACCAGCCCTATGAGCAGCAGAGAACCTCATTGCAAACATGAACATCGGCCAGTCATTAATTTAGATTTTTTTCAACCCAGTCTCATGGAAATTCGCAAAATAACCACGAAACTTAATCTATTGATTTGTGTCCTGGGACACAATTTGCCCAACTTTTTTGTGTTCCCAGAACAAATTTCAAACCAATACATTTCAACTGGAATTATCTTTCATGTCTTGGCCACGTTTTTTTTCCCCTATTAGACAGCACATATACTGTGATGTTTTTGTCGTTCTTTTCTTCCGACAGTCAGGCATTAACCAATTCTACTGTTATGGCCCGTCCACACTAATAAATGTAGACATCACTATAAAGATGTGTGCACCCACATTGACAAACGTTAACATTCTGTAAGCACTGGCGCTGAGCAGCTACTATGTGCTCCAGCTGCATATACACTCTGTATTCATTCAAATAATATCCAGGTAGAGGGAAGTTGTTCTGAGATCACTCTGAAAGTGATCCCAACAATATCGTTCATAGAATTTGTTTTTTTCTGATAAAATATAAGTGCTTTTACTGTGTTTGTCTACTTGCTCGTTGCTACTTTCATTTCTCTGTAAATGAATACAACTCTAAAAAGGACACGTGGGAAAACAGCAACCGTAAGATGTACTGAGATCACAGTGATGGATAATCTGACTATTGTAAGGCCAGCAGTGGGGAATGTATCTGTAGGTTTTTGAAGCTTTCAGCTAGCTCGTCGAGGCTGGCCACATTAGCTACTAGCTCAGCTTAGCTGCGGCTGCTACTGCTGCTTCTTCTTCTATTGATTTGGCTGTTGGCATCCAGCGTTAAGGTGCATTACTGCCAGTAGTTGAGTTGTAAAAAAATTTCCGGGGGATGGTGGATTTTATTTTTTGAGATGGATATTTTGCCCTGATGACAGTGCATATGATGTGAAACAAACTATGTAGCCTTTTTATTTTTGTTAAAGCTCAAAGACAAGTATTTTACTATCCTAAAACAACATATATGGCAGGGATGTTATATGTCAGATTCTCCTGTAATTGATCTTGACCAAGATACCTCAGAACTGGAGTCAGTCCCCAGGCTGGCATGGCTATCACTGCTCCTACGCAGTAAGAGGTAAATGCAGAGGACCACTTTTCTTACTGAGTTGAAGTGCAATTTCATACTCATGGTACTTTGAGATCATTTGGTAATTTATCTACTGAAGTGTGAAACAAAAAGCTGCAAATGAAACTCTGAAACCTCTCAAGTCGGGTCAAGTTCATTTTAATTCAAATGCAAAAAACTGAATGAACAAGTCGAAACAATTTACAAAATTTGAAAATATCAAAAATGTACACAAATACACCAACACCTGAGATATTTTAAACTTGAGGTGGCCAGCACACCTGAGATTTTTTAAACTTGAAGTGGCTTGCATCAATAAACAAAATAGGAAAAGTGAAATGGATGACATAGACATCTGGTTTGAACACTTTCAATGGAGGGCCAACACACTTGATGAAAAGCAAGGCTGACATGCTTTTTACTTCTCGGAAGCGTCTACTTGTGGTTAAAATGTTCATGTGACTGAAGCCACGCTCACACTCAGCTGTGGAAATGACCAGTGTGTTCACAGCTTGAAGGAGGGGTTTTAGCTCTTCTGGCGCTGCTGGTTCCATTTCATCAACAGCTGTAAGAAAACAGCATTGGCCAAATAAAGGTTATTATAAATTTAGATTTGCTCCCAAAGCAGGCACAAGGTTTTGAGAGACTGTTTAAAGTTAAGCCCATACTAATAATGTTCATTAATGCCTGTATGTTCTGATTTGACTCTTGTGACTACAGTATCTGACTTCTCCTTTCACTATGATAAATGACGTTAATGTTGAACTCTTTGCATGTTTGTATAGCCTGGAGAATCCCAGACAAACGTTATCTTGCTCAGCCCAGACTGATAAAAGCAAAACTAAACCCCATTGAGAAGCCAAACCCGAGTCAGCCAGTAACCGCTAGCGTCGTTAGCAATCCAGCATCATTAGCTGTGTTGTTATCACTACGTTCAGAGATTACACATTTGGTGACAGAATGGTTGGTTTATGGAAAGTAATGACTGATTTTCATGACTTTTGATTTACCTAAAATGTCACTTTTTTTCCTCTTAAATCCAAAGTCCCTCACATCAAGCTGTCCTTGTCGCTTGGCCATGGTGCCAAAATCGTAACACCCAGTGACATGCGGTGAGGTTCATGGCTGGTGAGGCACTGACTTAATCAGAATCTGATATAAAAAATATATGCACTCTACACAGTAGCATATTTGCCATTTGATTGGCAGCAGTTTACGGGTTGTGTTTCTTATCTGCATTCTTTACACATACAAGCTGTAGCTCACAGAACGCATGTTTCTTTTCTTTTTTTTTTTTTTTTAAGGAGTTGCAGGCTTACCTTTACCTTTAATTGGGATTATCAACAGAGCAGATGGCGTGCAACTTGACGGCCGAAAGACCGGTCCCTTTGAACGCAAATCCCCCCAAGTATTGGAATAGTGGTTATATTTCCATTGTCAGAAATTCAGAATAGTAGTAATATTTCCAAATTATTGGTAAAAATTGCTGGGGATGGACAGGGGGATGACCGTTTCAGAGGGGGGATGATTTTTAACATTTTTTTTTCAGGGGGGATGCCATCCCCCCTCATCCCCCTTCAACTCGAGCACTGATTACTACCACCGACTTAACACACAAAAACATTACAGATTCTGTGGGACGGATCTCTTCCGGGTCTACGGCAAGGCTGCGCACTGACGCTAACAGGGTTGCCTTAGCAATGACCGCTAATTTCCCCCAAACACTGCCGGTGTGATAAAAATACAAAAAAAACCCCACAAAAAGATACACTCTTTTAAAGTGATTTTTTTTGGGGGCTTTTATTATATAGGACAGTCGAGAGAGAGACAGGAAAGTGGGGGAGAAGAATGGGGGAAGGAATTGCAGCAAAGGGCCATGAGCGGGATTCAAACCCATGGCCGCTGTGTCGGGGACTGTAGCCCCTATACATGGGTCACCAGCTCAACCAGTTGAGCTATAGCGGAGGCCCACGATGTACTCTTTTACGCTTATTTCATTATTATTAATACAAAAACACAGCCCTAGTTGTAAACCCCCAGAAGAACACATGATGTGTCTAGTCACATTGTAAGTAACACTAGTGGAAGTTGTAGTACTTTCTTCAAAACAGCCGTTTCTCCTAAATGGAGGGTGAAATATAAAACTCTAAGTGCATTCAGGGATTTAAATTGATTAGGAACATGTTTATTTGGACTGACTTTACAAATGAAATTGATATATATATATA
>NW_007577924.1:76861-110226 GCF_000690725.1 Stegastes partitus
CCTTCATCACCTCCAGACTGGACTACTGCAATAGCCTCCTCTATGGTTTACCCTCCAAACGCCTCAAAAAAATTCAGCTTATTCAAAACTCTGCCGCCCGTCTCCTCACCCACACCCACTCATGTGATCACATCACCGCCGTCCTCCAACATCTCCACTGGCTCCCTGTCAAACAACGCATCACATTCAAGATCCTCCTCCTCACCCACAAAGCCCTCCATCATCTGGCCCCTCCTACCTCACAGACCTGCTCCAGCCCCAGACCCCTACAACGTGACTGGACACGTCATGAAATATGTAGTTCTTCTTGGGGTATACAACTAGGGTTGTGTTTTTGTATTAATAAATTGACAAAAACGAATTGAAGTACTCACAAATGTGCTACTGTTAAAGTATAATATGTATGGTACAAATAAGTGAATGTATTGGCTTGAAATTCGTGCTGGGGAACACAAAAAAGTTGGGTAAATCGTGTCCCAGAACACGAAACAATAGATTAAATATTGTGACTATTTCACGAATTGCTGTGAGACTTCATATCAAACAGGGCTTCCACTTCAAAGTCTCGATGCCTCCTGAGCTGACAGTTGCTTAGAATTGTCATTCCCTTTAGAGTCTATAGATGTTAACTTACCCATATTGCACTAGCTCAGTGAAATACTTGAAGTTTCACAGCACTGTGTTGGGTCCAGAGACTGATGACACAACAACCCCGAAACAAAAGCTCACCATCTTTCTCTCTTTGCCACAACCCTATGCTGTACATATTCTGCAGATGTGGCCAGTTCAGACACACATACATTCCATTGTCAGATCTCCAAGTGTGTGAGTGTCCCACTCTGCGATCGTATGCAGATTCCACATATGTGATGTGTTCAGTGTAACTACGGTGTAAGTCTAATGGTACATGCTTACAGGATCTGTCACTTTAACGGTTCCCATCCATTGTCGATGTGAAACACCTCGCAATGCATTCTGGAAGAGTCGCGTCATGTCGCATTTTGAGTGATAGGGTGAGCAAGGCAACGCCTCTCACTTGCATAATGTTAAGGTCTCTGCTACTTTATGTAAAGTTTCAAAAAACTTTTACAGTAACTGTTGTTATTTTAAATTTAGGACAGATTCCGCAACTGCATAGCTTATTTCTTGCCTCTGATGTTTCGAGAAACACATTCAGCTCAACTGTTTGATATAAAAGACAAAGTTGCAGTTAATTTTTGTGTTCCTGCTGAAGAGCAGCTGTCTATCATCTATCATGGCACTGCCAACTTGTACACCCATCAAGCTTCCAATGCTGAAAAGCGACGCGGTCCATGTTTGCTGTGCACACATACCATAAGGGCCAGTTCATTCATTCTACGTCTTTGTGAAAAGACCAATGCAGGCTTTGAAAGTGGAGAGCTGACACGCACGTTCTATTCATACTACAACAGGTATAGGTCAGTCTGCTATCAAGACACTCACATTCACAGTTTTTGCTCGTGTAACACACAATCTAACAACTGCTGAAAGAAATGGTCAGCTTTAACCTGAAAGGACACTCATAATATACAAGTAACTGATTATCAATAGGTGCTTAACATATGAATAAATGATAAGCTACATGCTTACTACAGACTTTACTTTTACAGAAATATCTTACAACTATTAGATATATTGCCTTTTTGATAAATATTAAAATCCCCTCGGAGGTAAACTTGAATGACTTTAGTGATCCTATCATTGTTCCTATAATGCCACCTTTAGTGTAGAATTTCAGTTTTGTGAAACAGAGATGGTAAACATAATGCCTGCTAAACGTCAGCATGTTTGAATTGTCATTGTGAGCCTATTAGCCTTTAGTTCAAAGCATTGCTGCGTCTAAGTAACTGCATTGAAATGAAATTGAACAAAATCCTTCTGATCAGTGACAGAGTACTCATGTGACAGAAAATTGGACTGGAGCTCATGCCATTTTGGCTAGGAGTGGAATGAAGATTGGCTTGTCCTGAGTGTCCCTGGCTTACAGATCAAGTTTTATCTACAAGCCGTTTGCTCTTCCGCATCTAATGAAGCTCCCTGAAAGGAGATTAAATGGCAGAGAGGGACAAAACAATAACCATTACCAGTCACCTTCATTTTGTTTCAGCCGTTAACATAGTGGGCAGCTGCTGCTGTGCAGCAGCCGCTGCTCACAATGCCCTGCACACATTAATGTAAGGATGCGGGAGGTGAACATGTACCTCTTATTGAAACCGTTGTGGAAATAACAGAGACTGGACACTCTGGAATGAACCAAAACACAATCTGTGCTCTGCTCATATTATTTACTCAATAAAAGATGCAGAGAGAAAAGCTGTAAGACATGTTGCTAGTGATGGATACAGTTGCTGCCAATTCAAATGCACAGCAAACATGTTGCAAAAGGGTTTAGGCAGATTTATTAGGTGTTTCTGTCAGGGCATGATGCATCATCAATCATGGTCCCATTCTGGCTGAGGCTCAGTGAAAAACATTCTACCCTTAGCAGTTCAAATTGTTTTGACTGTGGCATATGAAGCGATACAAAGTTCATATTGAAAACATTCTCTCCATCGTGTTATTCTCAGTGCTTTTACATTAGCACATCTTCCTTTGTCCCTCAGAGCAGCAAAAACTTTAACCTTGTGTTAAGACAGATTTGCATTCAACATCTAAGTGTCATCCCATTTCAATCAATTGGCTCTTTTTACCAAGAGATCTCAAACAGCTTTTAACTAGGTTCCAAATAGAACATGCTGATACTAGATCCAGTCTGCTGGCAAAACTGGCTCTGAAATTTAAGATGTTAAGATCTCCATTGAAAATGTGTGAACTCATCAGTCTCTCAATGGTTTTCTTCCTTTCCTTTGAATACGGTGGGCTGGGATCGATCATCCATTATTCTTGAATTTCATCATGTGGGAAGAGGAGTATCAGTAAACAACATAATACAAAGTTTACGGGACAGCAGGGGAATATAGCAAAATGCTACCTGAATGCTTTTGTGCTACTTGTATACAGTACATCCAGTCATTTTGTGTTCATTAGAGCTGCTGCTGTCTTTTGCAATCCAACAATTCCAAGAGAAATCATCTAAATTAGCACTAATTTAAAGAGATACAGGGAATGGGACAAAAGAACAGGAATAATATTTTCTTTAGTGTTAAAATATTCAAATTGTACTTCCTTAAAAAGTTATTGAATTTAATTTTAATTTTAGATCAATATAGAGCGTAAATAAATGTGGGCATGTTATTTACATTTATGGGTAATTGTAATAATATAATTATCATTTGCATAAGACACTTCAACTGATTAAATTAAATTTGTTTTATCTGACAATTAATCGTCTTCAGAGAGCCATCTTTGTTTTGTTTTTTTTAATAGAAATGTTAACTGATAAATTGCAGGTATTTTAGTGAGCTACTGTGTACTCATGTAACTGATTTTTAAAAATGAACTCTGACACAAAGAAGTTTTGTTCTGAAAGCTTATAGTCACAGTGGCATGGTGGAAGCAAAGTAAATTATTACTTGAGTAACACTGTTCACATCCAGCTGTAAAACATACTTCACACAATGGCAAAAGTCAAAGACGAACCAAAATGATCAATAGAATTTTAAAAAAAGGGGAATAAAAGGAAGAATCAGGGTGAGGGAGTATCAACAAAATGCCTTTGAGAAAAGGTATGGTCTTGAGATGTGATTTAAAATGCTTAACAGACTTCCTGACCTGACCCCCCCTCGAGGGAGATTGATCCATAATCTGGGAGTCAAGACCGCAAAAGCTTGGTTACTGCGGGTCTTGAACTTGAGGGAAGCACAACCAAAAGCCCTCATTCTGCTGACATGTGAGGCTTACTGGTGCTAAGTATGGTCAGTAATAGTAGTATATCATAGTATATATTGGTGCTAGGTTGTTTACAGCCGGCACAGTGCAGATTGAGAATATTATCAGGCAGACAATGTAATGAAACCTCCACTGGAGTCATGCATGTGTATCCCTCCGATTGTAGTGAAACACATGCATGTCTCATCACATGCATGTCTGTCCAGGATTGTGTGTAAACAGATTCATGACAACTAACTAAAGGCCAATTTACTGAGTTTTGAACAAACTGGAAGTGTGACACAGCATCTCGACATAAACAAGAATACAGTACATTCCCATAGTTCATACAAGAAGAAAAAAGCAATAGGGAATGTGTCCAAGCAGTTTGGCTGCAAACAATTGGCACAGTTAAGCAGTGTTCATTCTATGAAACTGAAAGGATTTGATATCTGGCTTAAAGTTTCTAACAGTTCAACCTGACAGTAAAGATGAGTCTGAGATTTCTGGAAGCCACCATGGATTAGGTAGCATAGACTTTCATAGACTTCGTGTAAAACATGGATGTAGTGATTGTGATGTCAGCAATTGGTTTGCGGGCTTCCGTTTCAAGTCTTGAGTTTGGCATTTGGCTGTTGGCATATTGATCTTTAGAAACCCAATGTAACTGTCTAACAGGCAACCTGAAGACACTACACACAGTTATATGTTCAACCACCACCTACATGCCAATCATACCATCTATGACTGGCAGACGAAGCCAAACACAAGCATGTTGGTTTTGTTGACATTTAGCAGCAGTTACCTATGGAACTTCCAGCCACGTATCTCTACACGAGTAATGCACTATACTAATGCAGTTGTGTAAAGTAGACAGATTTGAAAGTTCCAGTGTTTCACAAATACAAAAAGCTGGATGTCATCCGCATAACAACAACTCAGCAAATGGATGAATAACTTGTCCAAGAGAGAACAAATAGGGAGAGTAAGACTTGACCCAGATCAGACTGTTGTGGAAACAGGTCCACAGGTTAGAAAAGCACCGTCTAATATTCTGTCACTGATGGATACAATGAACTTATGACTTGATAGAACAAGTGCTGCTCCCATTACTCCCACCTACTTCAGACAATCCAATATGAAGTTGTGATCAATGGAGCAAAAAAGCGGCAAAGAGCTTTTACTACCGTCAGGCTGCAGGATGTCAATAGTGACTCCAAGGTGAGGTGATTCTGTGCTCTGTCTTTGATGAAAACCTGGCTGGAAATTATTAATTATTTTTCTCCATATTTTCCAAAAGCTGCTTACAGCCAACATATTCCCTCCTCAAACATGGAGTTTTCCATTTAAATTCCTTAAAATGTCAAGACAAGTGTGTGACAGAGATAAGTGGGCTAAAATGTCAGCTACATCTTTAACATCTGAGGAGCAATCAGCTAAATGTAAGGAACCTGAGGAAACGCCCAGGGTGATAGAGACATCAGCGTTATCATTCTTTTAGAACAACACCAGCAGAGAATTTAGGTTAAAAAAGTTGCTCTTGTGCTTAGGATGGTAGTAGATAGAATGGCAACACACTGTTGGTAGCAGACTTTACTTTATGTTGCTTTAATTTTTCTGATTTCTCAATGGATTTTCATGGCTCTGTTTCTTAGTTAAGCCTCCTGGGGTTGTGGTGATGACCCAGTCCTATTACCCAGGTGTTCAGGTGGAGCACCCAGCAGCAGCCAGGGTCCACCATTAGAGAGAGCATGATTCAGTATGTTATGGCATTATGGTATCTGTACATCAGAGGAAGATTAATGAACTACTTTAACTGGGATCTGATACAAATAAGACTGTGTAGCCACTCTGTATGTCTCACTTTCACTAGAGACGAAATTCTAAATATCAGGCAACACACATCGAATGTTTTTCAGCCAGTTTTTGAAAATTTAAACATTTTACTGGACATGTTGGTTGGTTTGTTCTACATCCCTCCTAACGCCTATGTGAGCGCAGCACTGCAGCTCCTGGCTGAACAAGTCACTGACACAGAGCAGCAGCACCCGGATTCGCTTTTTATTATCCTTGGGGATTTTAATAAAGCAAAATTAACCCGTGACCTGCCCAAATGCAGACAGCACATTACAGGCCCCACCAGGGACAATGTCACACTGGACCACTGCTACACCACCATTAAGGATGCCTATCGGTCAGTTCCCAGAGCAGCTGTGGGACTCTCCGATCACTGTCTGATCCATCTCATCCCTGCCTACAGGCAGAAACTGAAAACTGTCAAGCCTGTGGTGGAATCAGTGAAGAGATGGACCAAAGAAGCAGAGCTGGACCTGCAAGCCTGCTTTGACTGCACGGATTGGTGCTGCTAGGGCAGGACAAGCATCTCTGTAGGAGTCCTCCGGTGCTGTGGGCAGCACCATCCCCATGTACAGAGGGAAGACGTGGAGCTTTAAGCAGCGTTGAGCGCTGTTGCTGTAACAAAATAAGTACATGCTTCAACGAATAGCTGCATGAGTTCAGCTTGGAGTATGTGTATCACTGAGATAATCTGACATTGGCAAAAAAGCCTAAATTTATTTGGGTAAGGTTTCCTAAAGAATTGATCATTTAGAGTGGGTTAAATAGACTGGGTGTCATTAAATTTTACAGAGCAATTGTGATAAAACAGCCATGGTGAACTTAGAAAAATATAAATCAGAAAATATGGATAAAAAATAACATTTCACCTATAAAATATATCTATTATTATTTACAATAAGTCTAATTTGCTTTGACTGTTAAATATTTTAAAATGTAGGTATTGACAAATTTGTGTAATTATTGTGCCATTTATTATATGTCCTCTGGGTTTTCTGCTGCTGTATTACCTCGGCTAAATTGTAAATTAGGCCGCTACCTCAAGATACTTCTGAATTTAAAATAAATACATTTATAAATTACTCTGCTTTCTTGTATAATTGTGAAATTGTGCAATTCCTCAACTTCAGGTGCAATATTGCATTGTAATTTAAACTGTGTCCTAATTTATTACTTGGTTTATGTCTCGGGCTGCAAGGTGGCACAGTTGGTTAACACTGTTGCCTCGCAGCAAGAAGGTTGCTGGTTCGCATCCCGGTGGGGGCACCAGGATCCTTGCATGTTCTCCCCGTGCAGCGTGGGTTCTCTCCGGGTTCTCCGGCTTCTTCCCACAGTCGAAAAACATGTTGAGGTTAATTGGTGATTCTAAATTGTCCGTAGGTGTGAATGTGAGTGTGCTTGGTTGTCTGTCTCTAAGTTTAGCCCTGTGATAGACTGGCGACCTGTCCAGGGTGTCCCCTGTCTTCACCCTAAGTCGGCTTGGATAGGCTCCAGCCCCCCTGCGACCCTAGTGAGGATTAAGCGGTGTATAGATAATGGATGGATGGGTGGATGGTTTATGTCTCTTTTTATAGTACTTTTTATTTACGTAGTACTTTTGTAATTTTCTTTTACATATTTTTTTTTGAATTTCTTAGATCTAAATTTCTATATTTATTCTTGTTTTGTTATTGTTGTGTACCAATCTCATTCACCAAATTCCTTGTGTGTGCAATTTCACTTGACAATAAAGCTTTTCTGATTCTGATTCTGATAAGTTTCCTTAAGTTTCCATATACACACTTGTCAAACTGTCAAGTTTAACAACTTATTTACAGCTAACTGAGCGTTCTACAGAGGTCCTGCTGACTGAACTGAACTGATTTCAAGCTAAACCATGGTGAAAAAAGGATGATTTGCAGGTTCACTGAAGGTTTGGATAACAGTAACTCTAAACTTAAAGATGGGTATAAAAAGTTGTACATACCAAAAAAACAAAAACAGTATACGACAGAAATAACAGTAAAAAAACCCAAATGTGGATGGAAAAATGTTTATTCACTGATATTTTGTGTTCTGAAAAGTTAACAAGCAATAATACATGATGGCAGTGATTTGTAGGCCAATCTGTGTTATTGGAATAACTGCTCTCAAAACATTACTTTCAAAGGTTTATAACTATGGTGAGAAACATTAACATGCCTTCATGTGCCAGTGAAACTGAAGTAGTGGGGCTCTGCTCTAGCCAGTGTCTGGGGGAGGTCGGGGTGCAAGCTGCCAGCAGCACAGCTCAGAGGCACTTTGTCAGTGAAGCAGAAGGCCACTGGATGTGTAGCGTGAGCCACCCTCTGAACTATTCCCTCCAAGTCTTTCCCAAACACCGACTCCGCATACATGTGCAATACATAAGCAACAGAAACAAATGTGGCTCCTTCAGAAAGCACTTGCACAGACACCATTGTGTTCTGACTACTTCAGTGGTTTCAAACACAAGTGATGTTTAGTGCAATCTTTAGATAATTCTGATTCTCCAACTGATTAATAATAATCACACACATTAACACAGTGCTGATTTATCATTCTGTCCTTTGTGTTATTTTCTGCTACTTAGTGTTTGATGGATGAAGCCTTTACATTTGTGTAAACATGATATTTCAAAAGGAAACTATCAAATAATAACATTTAATGGCTCCATACATGAAATGGCTTGCTTTCCCTCATTGGCGTCATCAGTGAGAAAAATACACAAGACAACACTTTTACTCATAGTTTATTGGGTGATTAATTACAGTGTTGCTTATGATTTTCATGAGGAGAGAAGTAATAATTTTAAACAGTTTTTGTTGGTAAGGAGCTTGATTTTAGGCACTCTACTACTTTAGGATCTTTTATGCATTGATGAATCATTAAAATGTTACTGTTGTGATTTAGTTGCACAAAGTGTAATTTTACCACATGTGAAATGCATTTAATACTGTATCTGAAACTACCATTTCCATGAGATTGATTCTTCGCATCTCGCATATTGCAAATATGACGTTTATAATCACATATCAAATGGTCCTATTTAGTATATATAATCATGTGTAACATACTGATATTTTGGATATGCAGCTTGTATGTCCATTGGAAGAAAAGCTGCATTTAACAAGTGCACACATCTGCATGTGTTGTATTTAGCATATGTCTAATTCTACTGCATGTGACAGAATTTGTAGAATTTACTAATAAACACTATATACACTTAGTGAGTATTTTATTCAGAGCACCTGTGCACTTTCTCATCCATGCAGTTACCCAATCAGCTAATCATGTGGCAGCAGTGCAATGAATAAAATCCTGCAGACGCTGGTCAGGACCTTTAGACCTTGTCCACACTAATACAGTACAGTATTTCTTTTAGATGAATATCTTCCCCTTTGTTTGAGAAAAAGCTGTCACCATGACCATCATTTTGCTAAATATCTCCATACACAAGAGAATACAAAAATGAATCAGTGCTGTAACAAGAATGTTAGGCCAGTCCACATGAATGATCTGTCAAATACCCAAGAAGAACATTTTGTCATTCCGTCATTTCTGCAGACTAGTGAACTAGTGCTAACCAAATGTGAAGGAATCGGTATAAATATCCACTATTGTTAGTATTCTTTTATGTACATGCTAATTACACATAGCTACAACAGGCAAGCACAAGCTGACATCATCATCATTTCCCAAACTCTGCCTTTTTTAGGTCCACAAGAATACACATAAACCAATCTCAAAAATCTGCTCTTCATCAGGTATTTGAAAAATGATCAGTTGTGACTGAAAACCCTGTCTGTGTGACGATGAGACACCCAAAAAGAGATAAATGTGCATTTTGGAGAATATCTGTTATCTTTTAGTGTGGACAAGGACACAGTTATTTGTTCAAACACCAGAATTGGAGTTACTTTGGTCAGGATATGGCTGTAGGTGTCAAGCCACAAGCCAGAGCTGATCTCTTGGGATTCTACCACAACAGGCCCTAGAGGTTCCTCAGACTGATGAAAAACAAAAAATCATGCAGTGTCTAGCAGCTCTGTGGACACCAACGCCTTGTCAGAGGGGGTCAGAGGAGAATGGCCCGGCTGGTTGAAGCTGACAGAAAGGCTATGATAACACAGATAACCAGACAACTTTTTACAACTGTGTTGTGCAGAAAAGCATCTCAGAGCACACAACACATCCAACCTTGAGGCTGATGGTGTACAACAGCAGAAGACCACATTGGGTTTTCCTCCTGTCAGCCAACAACAGAAATCTGAGGCTGCAGTGGGGACAGGCTCACCACAGCTGGACAGCTGAAGATGGGAGAATGTAGCCTTGTGTGATGAGTCTCCATGTCTGCAGAGGCTGCAGGTGATATGTTCAGACCTGCAGCATGCTTAACCAGTTTTAGTAGCAAGTATTTTTGCTGTCCATGTGCATACTTTTACACACAATTTACCAAAATCTAATGGCTTTCTCCAGCAAACACTGCAGTAATTCACAAAACAAAAGCATCTCCAACTGGTTTTGTGTACATGGCACTGAGTTAAGCTGACTTCAGTTCCCCAGTTTCCACATCTGAATCCAGTAGAACATCTTTGGAATGTGGTAGAAAGGACAACAAATCTGAAGAATTGATGTGATGCAGCTGCAGGGTGGCGCAGTTGGTAGCAGTTGGTAGCAGTTGGTAGCACTGTTGCCTCGCAGCAAGAAGGTTGCCGGTTCGCGTCCCAGTGGGGGTGGAGTTTGCATGTTCTCCCCATGCAGCGTGGGTTCTCCCCGGGTTCTCCGGCTTCCTCCCACAAGGTCCGAAAACATGTTGAGGTTAATTGGTGATTCTAAATTGTCCGTAGGTGTGAATGTGAGTGTGCTTGGTTGTCTGTCTCTAAGTGTGGCCCTGCGATAGACTGGCGACCTGTCCAGGGTGTGCCCTGCCTTCACCCTGAGTCAGCTGGGATAGGCTCCAGCCCCCCCGCGACCCTCATGAGGATTAAGCGGTGTATAGATAATGGATGGATGGATGATGTGATGCAATTATGTCATTACGGAGCAGAATGTCAAAGGAAGGCTTCATCTGCAGAGACCATAAACTGTGTTTCTATGGGGTTCATGATAAAGAGATCAATAGGTGTGTGTGTGTAACAGATCATGAAATTATCACATGGAAATGTCATCTTACTGTATGTTTCGTTTATAGTGTCTGATCTTCAGATTTGTTACATTTGGCACATATTTCATATTTGTCATGTAAATTTACTGTGTAAAATTCTCCATCGTTCCCATGTGATGATCATATATGCGTCTTTATAAAGGAGGGGGGAAAAGTAGCGTTTTTTTGTTTGTTTGTTTTTTGTTATGATGTCATTTTACTTTTTCCCAGGGCTATTTGTTTTAATTTATGCCTGAAAAAAACATACCAAGTTCAACCAGTAATAGCTAGATAACTGCAATGTCAGAATGAACAGCCTTGAGCTGTATGGATAAGGGACACTTGGGAGGATTTGGAAACACATTAAGTCTCCATCAGCAGGTCAGACATTCAAAAGGCTCTGTTTTTGTTTTTGTTTGATTTTTTGGGTTTTTTTTTTTTTTACCTCTGCCAAAATCTAAATAGACAGGTGACTTACACTGTCATGTTCATGTAACAATGAGTCAGTGACACTGATGTTACTGAACCTGTTCTAAAAATTCTGAAATTCAGCTGTATTAAATGTGATGCATCAAAAAACAAGCACAACAATACTACAAAATTATTTTAGTCACAGCAGTGTGAGGCCGCCTCTCCATGTTAGCCCTTTAGAGCTTTGGAGAGCTTTGGAGAGCTACCTGTGTCATGCTCTCCAACCTCAAAATAGCACAAGTTTCTATAAATGCTCCATTTTACCGGTGAGTGGAAATAGTCAAACTCCCACTCAAGTACAGTGCTTAACAATATATTAGACCTCCACCCAATGTCAGGTTTATCAAATTAAGTTTATTGTCATTTTGCTGTACATACAATAGCAGTACAAACAAGATGAAAGAGCGTTTATTCAGGATCCAATAACTAAAAGCAATTAAATAAAGAAGTGTTTGCATATCTGGATCAGCAGTTCAGCATTCTGACAGCTTGTGGAATGAAGCTGTTGATCATTCTGGAGGTTCTTCCTTTAATGCTCCGGAAACATTTGCCTGATGGCGGCAGTTTAAACCATTTATGGAGAGGGTGTGAGGAGTCCCTGACAATGTTCAGCGTCCTGCTCCTGCAGCGGCTCTGGAAAAATTTAGAGCTAGCTGTCTGTCTGTCCGCCCAGAACCTTGTCATCTTCTCCAGCTGTATGGCCGTCTGGGATGTTCTCATGGAGCCATGTTTCTGTAAAAGCAAACACCCAACAGTCTTTCCACTCTCTGTGGGTTTCTCCCAGCAAACATAGCTCGTCCAGCTTGTTGTGGAGGGAGCAGACACTGGAGAGTTGGAGAACGGTCCTGCTGGTCTGGAGAGGTTAGCCTTTAGCCGAGCAAGGATCCCGGCTCTCTTCTTCCTCCGTTGTTTGCGTTAGTACTGTTTGCGCTTCCTTCTCTCTTGGGTAACTGCCGGCGTAGTGTCCGATCGGACTCCGTGTTGGTGTAGTATGATAAACAGATATAATATATCTATATATGCCACTGCTGCCCTAAATTAACAGCATTGGTAATTACCGAAGTATTTTTTTTATATATATTTCTGTAATGCGACCTGTCCAGGGTGTCCCCTGCCTCGCCCTAAGTCAGCTGGGATAGGCTCCAGCCCCCCCGCGACCCTAGTGAGGATTAAGCTGTGTATAGATAATGGATGGATGGATTTCTGTAATGGTTAATACACCAGTTTGTAGAAGGTCTTTAACCAAAATGATATTTTTAATGCTAAAATAAAATTATTGTTATCCATGAATTTTCAAATTTACTGTTTTACAAAAGAACTGAAAAAATAGCAAAGCCCATTATTATTTCTTGATTCAGATGTTAAATTATAGTTATTGACTTGCATTCCTGAACAGAAAAATTTATTTTAGTGTCTGAATGTTATGCTTGGTTAATTTCTGACTTCCCAGAGAAGCCCAGTGAGCTGGCTCAGATTTAGGTATAAAAGAGGGAATTCAGTTTGAAATTCCTCATTCCTGTTCAAAATGGTAAAACACTGAGAGCTGAGTCCACATTAAAGCACTTCATGATGCTGGATGGTCTCTGAGACAAACAGGGAAAGACAGAAAGTGTTCTCACAGTGTGGACAAGTATGATTTGGAGTCAATTAATGAGACTGGTTCTGAGAAAATGCCTCAAGGAAAAGGCAGGAAATGAAAGTTAACTGAAGCAGATGTCAGACACCTCAAGATTTGAAGGACAGAAGGAAGACCGCTGCTGATCTTCAGGCAGAGATGAATGCTTCTACATCAGTGTCTGAGAAAGTCACCAGAATGACCATAAGAGATGACTGATGGAAGAAGGCTTAAAGGGAAGAAAAGCTGCTAACAAACCATTATTGAGGCCTGCAAACATCCAGAAATGCCTCAGATTTGCCAGGAAGCACAAACACTGGCCTGTTGATGACTGGAAGAAGGTCCTCTGGACAAGTCCAAGTTTAAACTCTTCGGTCAGCAGATCTTTTTGATGCCAGATGTACCCACAGTGAAACACGGTGGAGATTCCATCATGGTATGAGGTTCCATTTGTGGAAAATTTGTGAAAATCAACAGTGTCATGAACAAGAACGTCTACCACAATATCTTAGTGCATCATGGAATCCCTTCTGGACTGAATCTGATTGGTCGTGGGTTCATTTACCAACAAGACAATGAGCCCAAGCATACGTCAAAGCTGGGCAGAGACTATCTGACCAAGAAAAAGAAATCTGGAGTTCTGGAACTGATGGACTGGCCCAGTCAAAGTACGGATTTTAAATCCTATGGAACAAATTCGGGATGTCGTACATTCAAAGATTGATCGCACAAAAGTTACATCTCACGCAAGTCTGTGGGAAGCATAGCTGGCTGATCGTGATCCTGATTCTGCGCAGCAAAGTGACGTAATACTTCCTGTTTTCCTGTCTGTAGCTTACTCTGTGCTTGTGTCTGCAGCTGTTTGTCAACTCCTATTAAACTAGTCAAGTTTGGCTTCCTAACACTAAAGCCGGTCTGGACGGTAAATTAAACTACTACACAGGCTGCTCTGACAGCGCTTGTGTGCAAAACCGCTCCACAGCTCGTAATACAACTTGGTGTTTCAGATCCACTGGCCTAGCAGCTAACAAGCTAGACATGGCTTCTGTCTCTCACTCTGCTTCTCCCTCTCTGTCTCTGTCCTGCTCAGTGTGCCTCATGTTTAGCTATTTGCCCGCCTCTTTTAGCAATAATGGTATGTGTCAGAAATGTAGTTTGTTCATAGCTCTGGAGGCGTGGTTTGTTACGTTTGTTAAGTATTTCTTCTCGGTCCTGTGCAAACAGGATTTGCTGCCATCAAGCAGTTGTAATTCTACTCATCATGACCTGGGTGATCTGTGACAGCCTACACCTGACAGATACCAGCACGTGCACTGATAAGGGGGGGACAAATGGCTCTGTTGTCCCGGGCCCAGAGTGGGGTTGGGGGCCCAGAACTGGACCCTCATTGAATTGTGGATTTTTTTTCCCCAAAGAAGGGCTATTAATGGAAAGAAACAGTGCAATATTTGAGTTAGAAGTTTTAATTTGTTTTCGTCTGAACTGTCCTTAATATCTTTGGAATTGCCCTTCACCCCCACCTCCAACATAAAATGGTTTGGCCCCTGATCAAAATTTGATGTCCTTTTATTGGAAGTTCAGATTTTGCACTTCAGCACCAAAATGTCCGCTCAGCAGAAGTCTGGTGCTCAGAAAAGGAAAAAGAAGAGAAAAAGCGAGGAAGAAAATAGAGGCCTTAGAGATTTGCTTAAAAAATACTACAAAAAAGGTGGTGACAACGAAGCTGGAACTAGTAAAGTCAACGTAGAGCGAGGTAAGAAACAGCGTAGCCAACGTTTGTCAGCCTTGTAACGTTATTTGGCTAGCTCTTAATATCCATTAGCTATGATTAAAATCCTGACAAAACACGTTTTTTTTTTTTTTTTGACACAAACGGACGAGTTTAGTGGCTCCATCAGAGAGGATGAGACAGAGGCCGAGGCAAGAGATCCACCTGCCGTCAGGTAACAGAGATGAGGAGGAAGGGGCCAGCTGTTCCGCAACAAAGGGACTCACCTACAGCCGTGACGAGCTTCTGGCCCATAAATCCTCGCTGCTGAGTAACATCAAGCCTGCTATGGTTATACCACCTGAGGTCCGGCCAAGGAAAAGAGGAAGACTTTTAGGCGTCTGCAGCAGACTGAGAAGACGACCGTTCAAGCCTCCACTTCCCTCCATTATTCTGTCAAATGTCCGTTCACTCCGCAACAAACTGGATCTGCTTCATGCTAGATGTCGACTGGAAAGGGCCTTCATGGACATCCGTGTCATTGCCTTGTCGGAGACGTGGTTGGACGAATTGGTCCCCGACACTGAGGTTACCCTCGACAATTCACCATCATTAGGTCTGACAGGACAGGGCAATCGGGAAAGACCTTCAGTGGTGGGGTCTGTCTGTACATCAACAGCAGCTGGGCTAATAACGTCAAAGTCCACCATAAGCTGTGCACACCCCACCTGGAAATGCTGACCATATCCATTCGCCCATGTTACCTGCCCCGAGAATTCTCCACTGTTGTCATCAGCTGTGTTTATGTGGCACCCAGTGCAAACACCACGGTACCCACAGAGGCAATAGCTGGGGATGCTAATGCTATGTTGGCTAAATATCCCGGTGCTCCGCTGTTTATATTGGGGGACTTTAGCACCTGCAGTCTGGACTCTGTGTTACCATCATTCCAACAGTATGTGACAACTCCCACTAGAGGGGAAAAGATACTGGATATGTGTTATGGAAACATCACCAATGCATTCCGTTCACGTTTGTATCCACCGCTCGGACTGGCGGATCACAACATCGTCTCCCTACTTCCGCTTTACAAACAGGAACTGAAAAGGCACAAACCACAAGTCACAGCGCCCCACAATGGTCGGGTGACGCTATTACCCAACTTCAAGGTTCCCTGGCCTGCACGGATTGGGACATTTTTGAGGGGGATCTGGATCATGGAGTTTCTGTCATTACAGATTACATAAACTTGTACAGTGCCTTAAGGAGAAACATCAAGCCTTTAAAATGAAGGACTGGGTTAGCCTGAAAAGGGCAAACCGGAACATCAAAAATGAAATTCTTAACGCAAAGCTAAAGTACAAGGACAAACTGGAATCTGAGTTTGCTAACATGAACACAAAAGAGGCCTTTCAAAGAATAAGAACCCTAACTAACTGTGAAACTAAATCCAAAATAGGGACAATAAATGATCCAGAATCTTTCTCAAAGGATCTCAAGACTTTTTATGCTCGCTTCTGTGTTCATGACTTCTCAGCTGAGCATGACAACCTCCTGAGAGCCCTCCCTCGTCTGGACCCACAGGATCCAGTTCCTTTTTCGGAGGGGGAAGTAAGGCAACAGCTCAGCCGATGTAAGCTAGACAAGGCTCCAGGGCCTGATGGCATCCCAGCAAGGGTGCTTAGGCACTGCTCACAGGAGCTTGCACCCATCTTTCACTCTATTTTTACCCAAATCTACATGACCACAACAATACCAACCATCTGGAAAACTGCCATTATAATCCCAGTTCCGGAAAAACACAGAATTTAGCCACTACCGCCCTGTTGCCCTCACTCCCATCATAATGAAATAAAAAACTGTTGCTGAGCCTAGTCCTACCCATTGTCACCTCACAACTGGACCCCCTACAATTTGCCTACAGGGCTAAGAGGGGCACGGAAGACGCTGTAGCCTGCCTGCTGCAGACGCTGCTTCAGCACTTTGACGCACCGAGCCACGACATCAGGATACTCTTCGTGGACTTCAGTTCCACATTCAATACAATACAAAGACACCTCATGATCCAGAAGCTACATCACCTCAGCATCCCTCCTCAGTTGATCAATCTCATCCACAACTTTCTAAGTAATAGACTGCAAGCGGTACGTGTAGGCTCAACCATATCACCAGTACTCACCACAAACACTGGAGCCCCACAAGGATGCGTGTTGAGTCCATTCCTGTACACGCTCTACACTAATGACTGCATCAGCCCTTCTCCTGGAAACATCTACTACAAATACTCTGACAACACAGCCATTCTCGCTCTCCTCACAGATGATCACTCGGTTCTAGAATACAACAACACCGTCAGTCACTTCACTCAGTGGTGTGAAAGTAACCACCTTCACATCAATGTAAGGAAGACAAAAGAACTGATAATCAGCCCACCCACCCCTCAGCACGCCATTATTATTAATAACCAACCTGTGGAAACAGTCGACCACTTCAAATATCTTGGAGTAACACTGGACATTAAATTCACCTTCGATCAGCACATCATAGACATCCAAAAACGGAGTCATCAAAGACTGTCAGCCATCCGTAAACTCAAAGGTCTCTACGTTGCTCCACGTCTTCTTCTGTCACTGTACCAAAGCATTATTCAATCCATCCTACTGTACTGCTCCACCTGTTTCTATAACATGCTCACTGTTAAAAACCGGACTAAACTATTACACATAACCAGCACTGCTGAAAAAATCATAGGTCTCCCCACACCCAACCTATCTGAACTCAACAACAAGGCCATTACACACATTGCACTCTCAATTTCACAGGACTCTACCCACCCACTACAGGAATATCTTATCCCGTTGCCTTCAGGACGGAGATACAGGACACTGAGGTGCAGAAAGGCTTGTTTTGGTAAAAGCTTGATGCCTGCAGTCATAGCTGCCTTAAACAAAATTCCCCGCTGAGCATCCCTGTACTACATTGTCATGTGTTTCATACTATTTCATGTTGTACTTTGTGTTGAAATGTTATTCTGTCTGTGTACCCTTATGTGGGATTCTGTGTAGTTTGTATTGTCATGTTATGTGATGAAAGTCAAGGGCTGGTCTGTGGAAAAGAATTTCCCCCTGGGGACAATAAAGTCTAAGTCTAAAAGTAGCAGCTAGTCAGCCCTGGTACGGAGCTACCTACCTTAGCTCCTGCTAGCTGCCCCACCCAACAGTTTCTGAGCAGCTGGGAAGCCAGGCGGGCCTGATGATTGTCCATAGGAAGCATAGTCCTAAACAGAAGCCCACGGTTCACCACCCATCCACCCGTTCACGTTTCCAACTGTTTTTCCACACTAAGCAACACACCTGCTGAGGACCGGACTCTGGTAGTCGGCAGCTCCATAGTCAGAAACATGAAGCTAGAGACACCAGTGATTATAGTTAAGTGTATTCCTGGGCCAGAGCGGGCGACATTGAATCACTATTAAAAATGCTAGCTAAGGATATGCGTAAATATATTAAGATTATAATTCACGTTGGCGGTGGTGACACCCAGTTAAGGTCACTAAAATTAACATTGAGTTGGTGTATAAATTTGCCAAAACTGTGTCAGACTTTGTTGTTTTCTCTTAACCCCTGGCCAAGCTGACCGGTGATGACATGTATAGCTCCATGTCATCATTCGACCACTGGTTGTCGAGGTGGTGCCCAGAAAACAACATGGGACAATGGGAAATCTTTTGGGGGGAAAACCTGGTCTCATTAGGAGAGACGGCATACATGCCACTTTAGGTGGGTCGACTCTCTTATCTAGGAATATGGAGAAATTTACTAGAAAACTAACCCCCCTGCTGTGAAAGATGGGTGCAAGCTCCTGTGAGCAGATTTGGGTAAATATAGAGTGAAAGATGGGTGCAAGCTCCTGTGAGCAGTGCCTAAGCACCCTTGCTAGGATGCCATCAGGCCCTGGAGCCTTGTCTAGCTTACATCGGCTGAGCTGTTGCCTTACTTCCCCCTCCAAAAAAGGAACTGGATCCTGTGGGCCCAGACGAGGGAGGGCTGTCGCTCAAAATATGCATCACACTCACCGATGCACGACACCCGGAGGCACGCACAGCGTTACCAATTTGGTGACTTTCTGACTAAATGTGGCAAGTTTCCAAATCCACTTGGCGACTTTTTTTTGTCAAAAGTGTCTAGGGAAAAATCAAACGACTCCTTCTAGTGTTACTGGAGATCGTTCTGGTGTTTTGGAAACTCTGACGTGAAAACACGTATCGGTCTGCAGCTACTGTCCTCAGCGAGCAGCGGTGCTGCCATGAGTTCCTCCCGTCCCAAAGCGCTCACAGGCGGTCAGGAGTCTGGTCCAGTGATGTGCGGTCAGGGGAGGCAGGTGGGACAGAGGCTCACCTGACATCACGGAAAGAAAAAAAATATAATGATAAAATAATTTAAATGGTTATATTTATCTAGTGATTTGTACTATAAAGTATATATTTTTTCATTTGGCCTCGTCAATTTTGATGATTTTTCAATTCAAAATTGATGAATTTTCGCAATTTCCCATTCAAATGCTTGCAAGAGAAGCTGGTGAGGCAGCGGCAAACTGAGCCTCACCTTGGATTGCACAATCCCTCACTGAGCTGGCAGCCATGCGTAGTGAGGGATTGCGTAATCGAAGTGAGGCGGCAGCGAGCTCAGCCTCAGCCTCACTTGGATTGCGCAATCCCTCGCTACCTCCGCTGGCTGCCTGCACTGACAGCATACTGATGTCTGGATGTCGCCAATAACATGGTTCAAACACATTTAATAAATGAACTGATTTTCCATAGTTCAGCTGATGTATATAATAATGTAGTGTTTTTTTTTTTGTTTGTTTTTTAAACAACTGTATGTGTGTAATGTGTTTCGTGTACTGAGCAGACCTTTACAAAAAAGTAACGCATATTTTTGTCCAGAAGGAGCCTGGACTTCATTTAAAGGTAAAGGTAACACCGCAATCACTTGAAAAAAAAAAAGAAAAGAAAAGAAAAAAGAAAGAAACATGCGTTTTGTGGGCTACAGCTTGTATGTGTAAAGAATGCAGATATGAAACATAACCCGTAAACGGCTGCCAATCAAATAGTAAATAACCAACTGTGTAGAGTGCATATATCTGTAAATCAGATTCTGATGAGGTCAGTGCCTCACCAGCCATGAACCTCACCGCACGTCACTGGTCTGGTCAGCAGTCCCAGCTACAGTCAGCAGGCTAACCACACGCTGTTTTACTTTGCTGCAGGTGGATAATGTAAGTATGGCTTTTTATTTCATATAAACGAGGAGGACTCAAATAGATATTGACTATTTTATTTCAAAGTAACCTTCAATCCAGCATCTTTTTTTCAGCGGTCAAAATTTTTTTGTTGGATGCAGACATAAAATTTCGTTTTCGTTTTCTCTGTAGCAGTTCATTGATTTCATAAATGCAACACATTATAGTTTTTTTATATATATAGCATAAAGGTAAAAAAAGCCAAACATATATGCAGTGTTTATTTTAGATGTCAAAAGGGTTTTGTGGCTCCCTGTGTTTTCTTTTTTGTGGGAAACAGGTCCAAATGGCTCTTTGAGTGTTTAAGGTTGCCGACCCCTGGTCTAAATGAATCAACTCCCCCCAGTCATATTAATTTTCATGTACCTAGAAGTACAGGCAGAGGGGGAGGAGTCGCAGCAATTTTCTACTCAAACCTATTAATTAACCAGAGACCAAAACTTAGTTGTAATTCGTTTGAAAGCCTTAGTCTTAGTCTCACACACTTGAATTGGAAAGCACAAAAAACAGTTCTGTTAGTTGTAGTATGTCGGCCACTTACTCTTATTTCAATTCTCAGAGTTCTTACCTGACTTAGTGCTCAGTACAGATAAAGTCATTCTTGTGGGTGACTTTAATATCCACATAGATGAGAACGACAGCTTCAGCTCTGCATTTTGTTCATTGTTAGACTCAGTTGGCTTCTCTCATAGTTTTAACCCTTGATCTTGTTTTGACATATGGCATAGAAATTGACTTACTGTTTTTAAACAAAACTGTATTCTGTCTGATAATTTTTGAATAACATTTGAATTTCCAATAATGGACTACGGAACACCTACCAAAGAGTTCCATTACAGCAGATGTCTATCCGATAATGCAGAAACTAAATTTAAGGAAATGATTACAGTATTATTTACTTCAGTGCCATATGCCAACACAATGGAGAGTAGTTCCTCTAGTCTTAGTCCCACACAGGTGGATAATCTTGTTGATAGAACTGCAGCTTTACTGCGTACATCAGTTGATGCTGTTGCCCCATTGAAAAAGAAGCAAATAAACTGTTGGGGTTTGAGGTTTGGACTTTTGTTAAGTCTACTTTCTGTGTTCACTTGGCTGCTGTGTTGTGGTTGTCGCTCCAGGCTGGGCAGGGTCGTGGCTGAAGAGGGCTTGCTCGCTCACCCCTGCACCGGTCCCTCATTGGCAATCAGCGCTGCTTCTAAGCCTGCTTCTCCCTGTGCTTCAGCACCAGATGATTAACTCTTCCCTGAACGGTACATCGGCCACGATAGCGTTCTCGAGTTCATGTGCTTTGTTTGTTTGCCTCGTGCCAATCCTCGTCTCTCGTCATTCCTCTCAGAGCCTCTCAGCCTGACGTCTTCCCCAGCCCAGCCTTCTTATGTGAACAACCAGCAGCAGCCCAACAATCCCCCACCCAAGGATTCACTCGTCACAAGCACAGTTTCCCCGGAGCACAGATTTCCCTCACTGGAGCACCTGGACGGAACCCCTGGATTACCCTCTCTCTCTTCACCTCCTGCTTCCTCAGTGTCCTCACTCCTGCTCCCAATAAAGTTCCCTTTGTTATTGTGACCACCTCCCTTGTCACCTTTTGGGTCCATTTTCTGTAGACTAAGGAGTACCTCCTAACATAAACTATAATAAAATAGCTCCATAGTATCGTCAACAACTGCGCATCTTAAAACAGAAAGTAAGAAGGCTGGAAAGACTGTGGCGCTGGACAAATTCAGAAGAATCACAGTTAGCCTGGAAAGATACTTTCCTCACCTATTAAAAAGTGATCTGCAGGACAAGAACTGCTTATTATTCATCCCGAATTGAGGAAACCAAGAAGAACCCCAGGTTTCTGTTCAGCACTGTAGCCAGGCTGACAAAGAGTCACAACTCTGTGGAGCCTTGCGTTCCTTTAGCTCTCAGCAGCGAAGACTTCACTGATAAAGTTTTGAATATTAAACAATCATTAACATGTCTTTAGGTGCAGCAGCTCTGGATGCATCCATAGCACCAGATCTATACTTAGACTGCTTCTCTGCTGTAAATCTCTTAGAGCTCACGTCAATAGTAAATTCTTCTAAACCAGTGACATGTCTGTTAGACTCAATCCCAACTAAACTGTTCAAGGAAATCTTTCCTCTAATTAATACTGCAGTATTAAATATCAACTTCTCTATATTAACAGGCTACGTACCACAGGCTTTGAAGGTAGCTATAATAAAACCACTACTCAAAAAGCCTTCTCTAGATCCAGGCATTTTAGCAAACTATAGGCCCATATCCAACCTCCCTTTTATTTCTAAAATTCTTGAAGAAGTTGTTGCAGCCAATTATGTGATTATCTGTATAGAAATGGTTTGTCTGAAGAGTTTCAGTTAGGATTTAGACTGAATCATATTACAGAGACAGCATTGGTGAAGGTCAATAGTGGTCTTCTTATAGCTTCAGACAGTGGACTAGTTTCTATACTGGTTCTACTGGATCTCAGTGCTGCATTTGATACAGTGGATCATAGCATCTTATTACAGAGACTGGAATGTTTAATTGGGCTTAAAGGAACTGTACTAAATTGGTTTTAATCATATTTATCAGACAGATTCCAGTTTGTTCATGTTAATGATGATTCTCCAACCCACAGTAGAGTTAGTTATGGAGTTCCACAGGGCTCTGTGTTAGGACCTATATTGATTACCTTGTACGTGCTCCCCTTAGGTAATATTAGGAAGCACTGCATAAATTTACACTGTTATGTAGATGACACCCAGTTATATTTATCTATGAAGCCAAATGAAACCAATGAGTTGGTCAGACTCCAGGCATGTCTGAAGGACATAAAAGCCTGGATGACCTGGAATTTCCTGAGGTTATTGTATTTGGCCCTAAGCACCTTAGAAACACACTATCGAGCCAGATAGCTACTCTAGATGGCATTGTCCTGGCCTCCAGGTCTACTTTAAGGACCTTGGAGTTATTTTTGACCAGGACATGTCGTTCAATAGCCATATAAAACAAGTTTGTAGGACAGCCGTCTTTCATCTACGTAATATTGTAAAAAATCAGGAATATCCTGTCTCAGAGTGATGCTGAGAAACTAGTCATGCATTTACAACTTCTAGACTGGACAATTGTAATTCCTTATTATCAGGATGTCCCAATAACTCTCTCAAAAACCTCCAGCTGAACCAAAATGCTGCAGCCAGGGTTCTGACAGGAACCAGTAAGAGAGATCATATTTCTCTTGTATTTGGTTTCTTCCCACCGTTGCCAACTGCTTGCTCAGAAGGAGTCCGAAGGCTACTTTGGATTGTTGGGTTCTCTGTTTAAATTTGTAAGTTCTATACCTTACTTTGCTAAGCACTGTGTGATGACATGATGTTGTAAACTGTGCTACACAAATAAAATTGAATTTAATTGAATTGGGAACAGCTACAAATGATGTGGCACGCAATACCAAAAGAGACAATGCAGAAAAGTTCATAAAAACAATAGCAGCAAGAATACAAGCTGTTATCAAGGCCAAAGGCGGCCATGCAACATATGAAGGTTTATTATTATTATTATTATGTGTGATAAAGGACTGTCTAGCTGTTTTCATTTTGTTATACATATTTGAGAAATCTTTCAAAAAACTTGATTGAAACTAAAAATGTTATTTATTTGGCAGATGTTTCCTCATTTTTATGACAGGTGGTCTAAGACATTTGTTAAGCACTGTATGTGCAAGGACTAATAAAAATGTTTATCCAATTAAAAAATCCTTCATCATTCATCCTGACAGTGAAACTAAGTACAGTCATCATCACTTCTATGTTCACATGATGCACTCCAATACATATTAAGTACATCACAGCAGTGACACCAACTGTGTGAAATGTTTTGCACATTAATAAAAATGTCATGTACAGCAGCACACTGCAGAGGAAAGATGACAGGACTGTCTCGTTTTATATAGAACCAAGGTTTTACCCCCTGTTGAGGTGCCCTATCATCTCTATGTTATCTATTTATTTTTTTCTTTCTCTCGTTGTCACTTCCCGACTCTCTCCCTCCCCCTGTGTGAGGCTGGTGTAATGTGTCTCTTTTTCTCTGTCAGAAGTGGTCTCTGGAGTTCAGAGATGGAGAGTGTATCAGGAGTTCGTGTCTCATTACTGACAGCAGATGAAAGTAAACACACCCAGATCAAAACATCTGTTAATTGCATAAAAGAGAGACAAACAATGGTATTTATTAGAGGCAGTAGCATGTAGCAGTGCCCTACTATATTTACCCCCCACCCCCACCCCCCCCACGCTGTCAACAGGATACAAGTAAATGCTTCATTTTTTAAATCTCTCTTGTTTACTTGTCTGTGTTTTCCCAATGTACCTTGAATGGATTTTGTTGCAGCTTCTGAGACGGAAAAAAAATAAATTTGCTTGGGTGCAGATTTATGTGGGTCCTTCTTTGAGTCATCATTTGATATAAATGAGTTATTTATGATAAGGTTCTGTTATGACACTTGCTGTCATCCTGTGTCTGCTCATGAGTATTTGTTCAGTTCAGTGACTTCAGTGAAAACTGAAATAATAATCAGTACAGTAACAGTTAATGCAGGACTACAACAGACTGTAACATCAAAAGGCCTTGCTAAACAGACCCTTTTTATTCACTAGATTGATAGCATGCTTTATCCATGCTAAACTGAAGAGTAGGGTGGCCAGAGTTTACTTGTAAATATGGCATTAGCTGCATGCAGTCGTTGCAACATCTTCCATCGACTGCAGCAGCAAGTGTAGCCTAAACACTGTACACGAGTCATATCACCGCTGAAAATACTTCCAAATGTATTGCTTTAGAATTTATAAAAAAGTTACAGTCATTATAATCACCCTGAAAGGCCCTGTGTCCTCATATCTGTTCAGCATACAGGTTATCTAACACACAGCTTAGCTATCTGAAATGCCTTTTATTTACCTAAACTTGAATTTATTTTTCATTCAACTGACAAATACATTTGAGTTTAAATGACACACAATATTAAGCTGATGCCATTTTCAACAATGTTAATGTTTCAACTCAATCAATCAGAATGATGTTTACAGCTTAAAAGCTTTGTCTAAATCAGTAAATTCATTTTTTTTTGTCTTGCAATTATGTATTTAATTAAACTGTGGGAATATTTCCCTTGAATTACATTTTAGATTGTGTGGGGCACCCCTAACTGGTGTACAAAGAGCTACCCAATAATATAGTGGTATGTCTTTATGGGCTTTCAAGTTATTCAACTTATTTACTTTAAACTTATAAATAATTCAGAACCAAACTTTTGTTACATTGTTTTTTGTATGTGTAATCATGTATTATTTAATACAATCCCTATGATATTCGTTAATTATTTATGGATGTTTCATAGGAGGAGTTTTAACTGTGGACAAAGAACATCAGTTGCAGCCTTCCTATAAATGCATTTCTATATACTTGCAGCAAAATTCCAGTGAGGTTCAGAGTCCATGTTTGCATCAGGAATGATTTGACCACAAGGTGGATGTAGCAGGAGTTCTGTCCTCCATTGCATCACATGATGTTCATTAATAATTAAGAGTTTGCTCAGTTGTAGAATGGTTGATGTTCAAATTTTAATTGTGTCAAGGAGCTTTAAAGGCACCCTGTGGAGTCTTTGACCACTAGGAACAGTGTGGAGCAATGTTTTTCGAATGTTTCATAATCTAATGCTTTGGTCTGTTATTCTGCAATTGGTTGGTGTCAGTGTTGTGGCCACGACAATATCAACATGTCAAAGAGCACAGTGAACACGACGAGCCAGCAGACTACAGTCACTTTGTTTCTGAATATGCGTAGCTATTTGTCCGTACTTGCGTTCTTGTGGACTTGTAAAACGTCATCAGTCGGAGACCAAGTACTGATCCAATTCTAAGTACGCATCTGACCAAGTACGGATGAAATGCCCAGATGTGTTCTTGCTCCGCCCACATTATGTAGTTTGCATCAGAACAGACTTGTGTGGACTTCAGACAGTCAAGTATGCCAGAATGCATTTTGAGTCGCCAGCAGTAAAATCAGAGGAGAAAACTTTTAATGGTAACACAAGTTTTTAAAAAAAATACTATTATTATTGTGACACAAACTGTAGTTGAAATATAAAACTTTAAGTCCATTTAAGGGTTTAAATTGATGAGGAGCATGTTTATTTGAACTGACTTTCGCACTCTGATGGCTAGCAGTTCAATGTCTCTACTGCATAGTTTCTCCTTGACAGTGATTTGCCAAGGGTTACACCATCTGTCGTTAACATACACAACAAGCCCCCCTCCTTTCTTCTTACTGCTCTCCCATGTCCTGTCTGCCCTTATCAGCTGAAACCCTTCCAGTGCAACATTGGAATCCGCTGTTAGCTCCGTTAGCCAAGTCTCACAGAGCAGCATCATGCTGCATTCCCGGTACTCCCTTCGGTGCCGTGTTAGCGCCGTTAGCTCGTCTGTCTTATTCAAGATGGATCTCCCATTCCTGGTGATGATGGTGGGGAGAGTGGGCTTGAAACGCTTCTTCTTGTTCCGGCACGTTACCCCCGAGTGGCAGCCTCTTCTCCTTCTCTTCAGCTCATGGGGGACATTGGGTCTGTAGCCGGTTAGCTTCCCTGCGCTACACAGGGCTAAAAGCTGTTCACCTGTGTAAACAATGGCGCGTCCGCTGTTTGTTGACTCGATGGCTGCTGGTCCAGTGAACCAGGTAAAAAATTGAAAAAAATAAAGCCAGTACAACAATTTTGGGGCACATGTTGCCGCCAGCTAAAAAAGACACACGTCAGTACACCACTCAAGAAATTACTCCAAAGATAAACAAAGAAAAATGATGACAAATGTGACGGGTACAACAGAGCTGCTGCAACAAGTTGCCACCTGCGCGACACCATTTCAAAAATAAATACATAGAAATAAAAAAAATTACATTTTCCTCGGACATTTGACCTGTTTGATCAGACACTGCTGTCAAAAAATCAATGGCTTCAATAAAGATTGTGTAACGGTCTTGGTAACTTCAAAATGTGTGCATGTGTACTGAGCTGTGTTATTGTATTTTATTTAATTTCATTGTTTTTCACAAAAAAGATTATCAGAGCAGATGAGGTGGTGACGTCATCAAGTATGCTGCTGCCCCATTTGTACATTAACGGCGATGCGTTCTGTTGTCCTCATTAGTTCACAAGTACGAACTTGTTTACTCGGGTATTGAGAAACGGCCTCAAAGAAAGACTCCAGCTGATCAACAGAACTGAACCTAGAACCATTTTGCTGTGAAGCTGCGGTGCTAATCACCAGTGATGGGAATAACGGCGTTAAAATAAACGGCGTTACTGACGGCGTTACTTTTTTCAGTAACGGGTAATCTAACTAATTACTGTTTCCATCGTTACAACGTTGTTACCAACAATTAAATGGGGTGCGTTACAAAAGCTGTTCACTTTTTTCTTGCTTTCATGGTCAGCCAATCAGAAGCAGTGTTCAGTTTACACACAAACCACAGGTGCACACACAGCAGCCCCACACACCCAAACTAGCAGGTAAGCTGAAGAAATGGCGAGTCTGGAGGGAAAGTTGGTGTTTTTACAGTGGAAGTACAGACACTACTTTATTCTCCTTGAGGTAAAAGGCAAGAACATACATGTGAAGTGTACATTATGTCCCGGAGCGAAGTGTTTGTCCACGTCCGTTGTAAGCAACTATAATCTAATGAAGCGTCTCTCAACGGCACATGCTTCTACAAAACCAGTGGCCAAAAACACCGCTGTTGACACTGTTGATGATGATAGCAGACCAGAGGTCACAAAGCAGGTTTAGTGCTTAGTGAACCTGCTTTGTGCAACGGAGCCCAGGTGTGGCTAACTTGAGCTCTGCTCACAAAGAAGAACGCGGAGCCACGCCATCCAAGCAGCTAGAGCTGGGTTTTTCTGCTCCAGCTTGGATGCATGGATGGATGAATGTGAGGAAAGAGTGTATGAATGAATGAATGAATGAATGCTTAAACTGTCTTTAAAAGAAAAAAAACTTGTAGTACAGTATGTCTACCAGTTGTATGAAGGTTTGATTTACTTAATTTACACTCCAGAGAGTTAAAGCACTTCATGGTTAAACTGTTTACTTTTATTATAAGGAAAATACTTGAACAGTACAGTATGTACAGAGAGTTAAAAGCACTTAATTGTTATATTGTTAGACTGTATATTTTTCTGATGAAGAAAATACTTAAAGTACAGTATGTCTACCAGTTGTGGTCTGTTGAGGTGCAATGAATATTAAAAGTTCTGTGTAAGGACCTGTCTATGCAATTCTACTCTATTCAACTGACTTGTGAAACCCGCTTAGAAAAAGATCCTAATTCTTAGACATATTTAAAATTAAAAAAAAAAAAGAGTAACGCGACAGTTACTTTCCCTGGCAACTAGTTACTTTTATAGTGGAGTAATTCAGTTACGAACTCAGTTATTTTTTGGGAGAAGTAACTAGTAACTGTAATGAATTACTTTTTAAAAGTAACATGCCCAACACTGCTAATCACTGCTGCTCCACCGTGCCGCTTGCCGGCAATAACTGATGTCAAAAATGGTGGCGTTTCATTTTTTTTTTTTTAAACTGGCTTTGCAAATGATTATTTATGATTTATGAGGAAGGAAAAGCGATTAGCATTTTTTACACCTTCACGGATACATACAATGTATTTTAGTGAGTGCCCAAATGTTTTTTGTTTGTTTGGAAGAAAAGTCCACAGAATATCAAGAATAATTCAGTTTCATTTCAGCCTGGCATATTTCCTGTTAATGTGGCTGTTGTGGGTCTATGGATCATGCTAATTTTATACTCCTCACCTTCATTGTAAAGATTCAGGGAAATGAGGTATGAGTGCAAAGTAGTTTGCATGGGTCTACCTGCTGAGCTTCCAGAAGATCTGCCTCACACACCAACCATCATATCCAGACATATATGCAGATTGTTTGGGTCAGCTGGCAAGACTTTTTGCATTTTGTGCAACAAAAAAAAAAGAAAGTTTTCCTGAATCATTTAGAGCGCAAAGTCAACATGACCCACAGAGTCACAACTGCCACATGGCAGGTTGAAATAAACCCGATTGTCTTGTAATTATGTTAATTTTCAGAGTTATCCTTGGAAACCATGAATAGATAGAATTATTTTATAGATCCCCCATTGTGGTAAATTTACACGCCACAACAGCATCCAAAAATATAGAAAGAAAGTACAAGGAAATAACAATAATAAAGTAATAAAATAAGTATGTACACAAGACGACAAAAATATACCAATGAATAAAAAAATATATACAATATTTACACTGAAAAGAAACAGATTGTGCAAATTTGCAGTGCAAAAATGAATTATAAGCATGTGTTAATTTTGTCTGTTTGGTGAACATCAGCCAGTGATGCTAATGTTGTACAGTCTTATAGCAGTTGGGAGGAATGACCTGCGCTGGCTCCTTGCAGGGTGGATGTCTCTGTCTGCTGCTGAAGGAGCTGCTTAAAGCCTCCACAGTCTCATGCAGCAGGTGAGAGGGGCTGTCCATGATGAATGTGAGCTTTGCTAACATCCTCCTCTCACTCACCTCCTCTATGAGGTCCAGGGAGCAGCCTAGGACAGAACCGGCCCTCCTCACCTCCTCTTTCTGTCCCTGTCTGTTCTCCCCGCTCCCCAGCAGACCACTGCATAGAAAACAGCAGACGCCACCACAGTGTCATAGAATGTCCTGAGCAGAGTCCGTCACACTCCAAAGGACCTCAGTCTCCTCAGCAGGTGGAGACAACTTTGGCCCTTCCTGTACAGGACCTCTGTGTTTGGACCAGTCCAGTTTATTGTTGAGGTGAACACCCAGGTATCTATAGGTCTCCACCATCTCAATGTCTAGGCCCTGGATGTTCACCTGTACAGTCTGGGGTGTCTTCCTCCTACGAAAGTCAATGACCATATCCTTCGTCTTACTGGCATTGAGCTGGAGATGATTCTGCTCACACCAGTTGACAAAGTCAGTGATGACGGTCCTGTACTCCCGAACGTCCCCCTCAGATACACACCCGACAATGGTGGCAGCTCCAAGAGCTGTAATAGTAGTCTGAAATGTACAGGGTGAAGAGAAAGGGGGAGAGCACTGTCCCCTGTGGAGCCCCCATGCTGCAGACTACCACATCAGACACACAGTCCCGAAGCCTCACATACTGTGGACGGCCAGTGAGGTAATCAATGGTCCATGCAGCTAGGTAACAGTCTACTCCTGCCCTATCTAGCTTCTCCCGAAGCAGTGAAGGCTGAATTGTATTGAAAGCACTGGAGAAGTCAAAGAACATGATTCTTGCAGTGCTGCCTGTGTTCTCCAGGTGAGTCAGGGATCTGTGCAGTAGATAGACCACTGCGTCATCCACTCCAATGCCCGGTCGATAAGCGAACTGCAGTGGATCCAGATGTGACTTCACCAGGGGGTGAAGGCTCCTGAGGACGATCCTCTCCATGGTCTTCACCAGATGAAAAGTGAGTGCCACAGGTCTGAAGTGGTTGGGCTCCCTGGGGTGCATCGTCTTCGGGACAGGAACCATGCAGGGAGTCTTCCACAGCCATGGGACCCTCTCCAGGCTCAGGCTCAGGTTGTAGATGTGCAGGAGCACCTGACAGAGCTGGTCTGCACAGTCCTTCAGGAGACTGGAACTGATACCGTCAGGACCCATGGCCTTTCTTGCCTTCATCTTCTTCAGCTCACTTTTCAACTGGTCAGCTGTTATGGAGAGGCCGGGGGTGGTGCAGGAGTGGGTGATGAGGTGGGGTGATGGGGATGGTAGCGAGGGCGGAGAGTTGAGATGGGTCAAATCTGTTGAAGGACACATTCAGTTTGTTGGCCCACTCCTGGTCTCCTGCTGCAGCTCCCCTCTCATGACCTCTGCTGTGACCAGAGATGGTTTTGAGGCCTCTCCAGACCTCCCTTGCGTTGTTCTGTTGCAAGTAGTTTTCCATCTTGGTCTTATAGCTGGCCTTTCCTTCCCTGATCTTCCTCTTCAGCTCCTTCTGCACCCTCCTGACAGTTAAAAAAAACTAAATAAACAGTTTCACTACGGGCCATTTAATGGCGTTTGTTGCACTTTTAATCTTATCAAACGATCTTTGTAGTTGATAGAGCTTGTATTTTAACAAAATGTCTTTAAATTGCCATTTTCAGTTTTTGATTATTTCAAAATACAATTTCTGCTGTTGCTACCACAGGGACCTTATAATGAGATTAATTTGCAAGGTGCTGTTTCCATGTCGTTAAAATACATTAATTAGTTCACTCATACATATGTATTTATGTTTTTGTTGTGTGTTGTGTATCTGTGTTCTGTTCAAAATGATCCTTTGAATTCTTTAAAAAATACATGTATACAGTATGTATTAAATTGATATTAGTAGACATCATTTTATTGCTTGAGTAATCTTGGCTGCTTCTGTACAAATACTATTTTCTCATCATTCATTATTATCTACTAACACAACATTTTGCGGCTGTATGAACTAAAAATCAAGCACTAAGTGACTGTGAGGCATTTTCAAGGCTTAGCTATTAGCTTTTTTAAGGTCCGGTATTCTAAACGAATGCTTTCGTTTGAAACTTTGTTTTATGGGCATGACTCAACAAGCCATTTTTTTTTTTTCTTTGATTAAAGCACAACATAAACCATTTTACAGATCTTAACTATTTTGTTTGAAAAAGTAGAACAAAAGTAGAACAATCACACCCTTTGCTTGGGATGGTAGTTTTTCGCTACTGTGTCATATTTTTAGTTTTCCTGTATACATGTATCATGCTTTAGCACATAAGGTACATGTTGTGTGTTTAATCATGCTGGTCTGTAGAATTGTAGGTTGGACCGTACTACAGCAAGAAAACCTCACAATACATTATGTTATTATTACCCAAAACCTCAGTACTTCAACAGAACTTTAACCTACTTAGTTTTCAAAAGCAGAGCAGACTCTCACATTGGTTTTGCAGAATGTCACCAGTTTTATCTGCTGTTCCCTTTGTTGTTGTGCAAATAGCTGTGAGACGAGCGCTCTAAAAATAAATGTGAAGTGACTTGACCTTAGCTCTTGCTTGTCCCAGGGTCAGTCACAGGCTTTGTTTGGCCTGAGTCACTGGCACAATGTCCTGATGATGATATGCAGTAAAATATGCTAATGCATATTCATAACTCCCAGATTTTCTGCCTGGGAACATTTCATCTATGCAACACACACACACACACACACACACACACACACACACACACACACACACACACTTGCGCATATGCATTCTTGCAAATACACTGACAAACATGCATGCTTGTGTTTATTTACAAGTTTTCACAAATGCACATGTGCCCCACATGCTAATATGTGCCGGGATACTAATACAGATCAAACGGACTCAAATGCACAGCTGTTTTTAAAGACGTGGGTTTAGCAAAACCAACGGTGTCAACAGATGACACAGCTGTATCTTGTGCTTTCTGTTGTAGTTTTGATTACAGGGTGTAAAATCACTTTCATTTTAACAAGACGCATGTGACCTCCATTTAAAGGAACATTAATCACATCTTCTCACACTCTTATGTTCAGTACTGGGGTACTTTAGAACAAACTGTGGTGTTTTACTTAATTACTTAATCTAATTTCTCAGTGTGACCACTTTCCTTCCACCTGAGTCCTCTCTTTCTGCATCTGTCACTGATTTCCTACATTTCCCAAAATGCCTTTTCCTTGCCACTCGAGGCTCGAGGCTGAAACTGCTTTTTGTAAATAATGGTGGCGGCAGCTTCTTAAACTACCCTGATTGTCAGGCTGAATTAACATTTTGTCTCGACTTTAGATGTTAGTCTTGATGGCTGATTTCTTTAGAAGTATTATTTTGCCCTTAACAAACAGTAGTGCATTACTCATCTGTCCTGCCTTAGTCCTCATCAGTCAGCACTGGTCGGCATGGTCTATAACAAATAACTTCTGGGATGTCAGTGGGAAAAACACCAGACCTTTTTTAAACAAGAGTCTGTGAGTATGCTAGCTATGCTGTCGTGCTACGTCCGGTCGCATTATGCAGTATTCAAGCCAGCATAGTTGTCTGACCTCCCAATACTCTGCACAGTGGAAGATAAATGGTCTGCACTTATATATCTCCTTTCTATCTTAGTGCTACTCAAAGCGCTTGACAGTGTTTTCTCATTCACCCATTCATACACACATTCATAAACCAATAGTAAGGACATTGTATGAGATATTTCACAAATCTGCCAACCAAATCGTTATCAAACAATTTCTTCACCAATATGGTTGTAAAGGTGTGTAATAACATGCTTTAAAATGTTGAAGTATAACTCCCGTGGGAAACCCTGAAAAAACCTGCTCAAGTTAGGGTACCAATAAATGATTGTCGAAAAATCT
>NW_007577924.1:110956-144558 GCF_000690725.1 Stegastes partitus
GCAGGGCGATTGACATTTGCCAGAGAACACCAAAATTGGCAGATTGGCCATTGGCGCCCAGTGCTCTTCCTGGATGAGAGCAGGCTCACACTGAGCACATGTGACACACATGAGTCTGGCGATGCCATGGGGAATGTTCTGCTGCCTTTTTCAACAATAGAGTCTTTGTGGTGAAATATCAATGCTAACAATCAACTCAGAATCATGAAAAAAAAAAAACCTGATTTGACCCCTCATAAGTTACTTTAGGCCCGATTTTTTAAAAATGTACTTTTTTTGACAATCATTTATCGGTATCCTAACTTGAGCAGGTTTTTTTCAGGGTTTCCCATGGGAGTTATACTTCAACATTTTAACGCATGCTATTACACACCTTTATAAACAGACAGATGATTACACAGCTTAAGGCCAGTATTACTGGCCGTGAGTATGCAGGGGTCCTCTAGGTTGCATGGAACATAAATTTTGTCATCTGCCCAAGCCTGCAGGAGTAAGCTCCACAGATGTGTGTGTGCAGCCCAAAGTCTGTCCACACAGCAACTACGCTTCATGTGCAGAATACATAGATACCAACCTACTGCACATGTAAGGAAGGAAGTCCTAGAGAGTAGTTTAATAGCAACAGCTATGCATTGGTGGTGTCCACAGCTGCCCAGGTGCGTATGCAAGGGAGTATAATCAAGGCTTGATATGTGGTGTTCTAATAAAGGACTATGTATCATGCACACTGCATGCAAATACATACTTGGTAAGGGCAGCAGCAGTATGAATTGAAAATGAAAATGAAAAGTATGGGTTAGGAACACTGGCAATATGTTGCTGAGAGCTAAATGTTAGCATGTAATGTTGACAGTCATATATGCTCACTATTTTAGCTTGTTTGTATGCTACTAGTGGAAAGCTGAGGCTGATGAGAAAAGGTTTGCATGTATTTGGTCATAACTGCAGAAGCTTGTTATATTAAAGTTGGACCTGACGATGACATGAGATGAAATTTGCATACAGCAGTATATAAACATCTGCACCAAATTTCATGCCAATCCATCCAGTAGCTATTGTTTCACTCAAAGCCACTTGGCAGGACCCTGGAAATGTTAGGTGATCATCACTGTCATTAACCCTAACCCTATCAACCCAGCACCATGAATACTTGTGATAGTTCCTGACATCAGTCAGTACTAAACTAAAAAGTCAAATTCAAATACTTGTGCAAAGATACCAAGATACCAGAACCAGACATATTCAGATCCATCATGTCTTGTGCCTATCCAAGTGGTCTCTTTGTCTCTTCAAAATTTATCGTGTGATGGCAGAGCCTAAAATGGTTAAACTGTAAGGAAACCCTCAGTCTGTAAATATAAAGACTGATGACTAAATCTGCTATTTGACACTGATGACAGAATACATCCCTGCTAGCTCGCACAATACAAACACCTATTGAAAACGGATAAATGACTTTACAACAATCTTTTATTCAGTCATCTGGTCTCATGTTTGAGGTGAATTTCCACTTGGGAGGGCATTATTCTGGATTCAAGTACACCAGGAGCTATATGGTGGGAGTCTGTCTAGATATCAGCAAATGCTGTGTTGCTGGCATAGTTTCTCCCTCCCTGCACTTTTCCTGTTTATTTTTATTTACTTATTCCTCTGTAAATCGCATCCATCTGTTGATGCTGCAGGAGCCTTTATCACATGACAATTACATCTGGTACTAAAACTTGACTTCAGCTTCACATTATCCCTATCAACGGAGTAGAAATTCTCCTTAAATGTCATCCCTGCTCTTATTGTAATGTTTTATGCTCTCAGCTTTGCAGGTGTGAATCCTCTCTGCCAGGCTGAACAGGAGGAATATGCTTAATGGTTTTTAGAAATCACACAGCTCTGACTTAGCCAGCCTTCAGAGAGCCATGGTACAGGTGGATCATCTCTGTTCTCTCCTTCCTCCACCAAGGCCCCAGCTGTCTGCTCCATGGCTTGCTTTCGCTGTCAAGCTGAACAGAGTAATCCCTGCAGTAAAAGCCTTGCACTAAAGGTTCACGCTTTCTCCTCTCTCTTGAAACTTGCAATACACCCCTGTTGTGTCTTTCAAGTTCATTTTCTGGTTGTGAAAGGGGTTCAGGTGCATTGGGTTTTCATCAACGACTGTAACCAATGGAAGCAAAAGGCAAAGAAAAACAAAAACAAGACAACTGAATGGAAAAATGTAAGCAAAATGGATATGTGCTGTACATATTGATGTGTATTGTTGGCGAAAGGGAGAAACAGATTGGCCCTTTCTTTGGCAATAAAGATAATACTCTAAAAAGGCCCATCTGTCTTATTGAATTCCAGCAGGCCCAACACACACACAAACACACACACACACACACACACACACACACACACACACACACACACACACACACACACACAGACACACACACACACACATATGCTGAGGGGCTACTACCCAGCTGTGTCTTCCCATTCATAAATGTCACTGACACTGTGCTCAGTATGATAAATCTCAAATTTGCCCATGATCTGCATAATAAATGATCAACATGCAGGATCAGAGGTTAGCCAAAGTGACTTGGTTTCTTCACAGGTACACTGGGTGAGCTATGTGGTGAAACATTTACCACGGCGCTACTGTAGTATCATCACATGTCTTGAGAAGTGCCGTTACTCAGTAACAAATATTTGATAGCATCCGACTGTACATAGCTTTAAAAGTGACAAATAACATAATAATATGTGACTAAATAAAATTATATGAAGTCTTAAAAAGATTTTTATGTCAGAAATAAGCCACACATAGCTACAGACGGGCTGTTTGGTGACATGATGTCAGGGTCCCCTCCCTAGTCCCTGCATCTGGCCCACCTGACCTCCCTGCTTCTTCCCTCTATCTCTCTCTCCCCTGTTCTCTCGCTCGTTCTCCTGTGCCGCTTCCTGCAGCTACTGATACCAGTCATTCTGGTAATCAGGAGCAACTCCATTCAGCTGCGGTGCAGCACTCGTGCCATCAGCACTCCAGCCATAAAAGCTGGTTTGACCCTCCACTCCCTACCAGATTGTAACGTCAGCTTCAGCTCCAACGATTCCTCTGGCCGCACTGCCCAGGTTCTGCCTCCGCTCCGCGAACCCCTGCCCTGGCTCGGTCTCGGTCCAACCGCCTCCCACCCCAGGTTGGCTTCAGTCCCATCCACCCTGGTCCCGGCTCCGGCCCTGCCTCGGTTTCCCCCACCTGGCTGACTCTCCGGACCGCCACTGCCGCTCTCCTCTGCCACCCTCTCCATCAGTGTGCGACCCTATCTGCCGGTCCTCAGGAGCCTGTCCGCCCCCCATCCTGCACGTACTAAGTTTTGGTTTCATTTCGTCCCAGTCCTTCGTTGTTAAAATAAACAGTTATTACACCCTCACCTGCCTCTGCCTTGTCTGTGCGCTCTCCATTTGGGTTCACCCCCGCACCCCTTGACACATGAACAATGTTTTCCACAGTGGTGAGGACAGAGAAACATCAGAAAAGAGTGAGCAGGCAGGAGCAGCAGCAGCGTCATGCTCACGTGCAATGAAAATTAACTAGCTAAATGTTTTTTGATAACCTTGGGGCTTCAGTACTGCAGGTTTCAACATTTCCCAGGTTTAACTGTCAGAGTATAATTGTTCAGAGGCATTTACAATTCATGTTTGTATTGTGTTTAAACTTTAGAAAAGCTTTAACTGTAAATTAATCACTGTCACCTTTTCTTCATTGTTCTCTTGCCTCCTGTCATTGATTAGCAACTGTGTGCTAACTAACCACTATTCACTATGGTATTTACATACAGGCCCCCGCTACCCTCTGACTTACCCTATAAAAGGTGCAATACTGCAAATGTTCTGGGTCAGTTCACCATCACAGACTCATGCTCTGTGTTGGTGAGCCCACCGTATACCGGAATACTAATAAACAAATAAACACTCCACTACAGCAAACTTCACATGAGGACTATGGGTAAATTTTTTTCAACAATAGTCAGCCCAGTAAAAAAATGATGTGTTAAACACTCTAAATGGGTGAACGTGGCTCAGAACAAGAAAGGGAAAGGACGGAGGAGTGAGCAGGAACCGGCACAGATCCAATGAGAGGTGCATTATTAAATGGTATTGTATGACTGTGAAGTCAGTTAAAGCAGAATACATCATTTATATGATCATGTGGGACTTTATTTAACTTATTTATTGTTGCACTATAATAAACAGAATAAATGACAATTATGTTGCAGTATTTTAAATGATTCTAAAAACAGCAGATAGTAAGTCAAATTGGGTGTCAGCTGATCATGACATGACTTTATTGTGGAGTTTTTGCTCTCTGTAGACACAAATGGAGGAAAACTCTGGAATATTACATTATACTTTCAACATTATAGCTTTTGTTGTTTAAGAATTAATTGATTGCAAACATGTTGCGTCAGGTTGGATTTGCCGTATCAAGCTGGTGCCACTTCACAGCTAATTTGCAGCTGCCTTTTGCTGCCAGTCCCCTCCTGATTTTTCATGCTAACGTTAGCAGATGCAACTACATTAGCAGGTACTGGGACATAAACCAAGGGGTATGTACAAATGTGCATTATTGCATTTTGGCACGAGATAAAATAAAATCATCATTATTTATGTAGCACATTTGAAACAACAGAACGTGACCACAAGTCCAATTGAAATTAACATTACAAAGAAAAAAAGTGAGGGGGCTACCAGAGTCAGAGCAACTAATAGGAACATTAAGTGCAGCGAGATTTCACTTAAAACCCTTAATATCAACCACATGGTGGCCCTTCGGAGAGTCAGTGCATCACTGAAGTGCACAGGATTGATCCAGTGGGGACTACAAACAACACGCTGGAGTTTTATTTAGTTACTTTTTATGAGTTACAGGGTCAAGATAAAGTATGTGGGCTTGGTGGCACTGGCTGGGTTTCTGCATTAAGTGGTCATAAAATGACCAATTAAATCTGATTTTGATCTAAGTCACAAACAAACACGTGATAGTGCTAAAAACACAACTTTACTCTTTTTAGTTTGTGCTGGTGGAAAAGTATTTTTCCAATTAGGTTTAATAATGGGTTTGGCAGAAATAACCTCAAACAAGGTCTGGTTGAGGAACAAATTCTTCTTTAGAAAACTGCTTTCAGCAATAATCTTCCAGCTCTCTGGAGGTCATTCCACAGCATCCCTGTTGGGTGTAGGTCTGGGCTCTGACTGGGCTGCTCCAGAACAAGGACTTTCTTTGTTTGAAGTCGTTGTCAAATAGATTTACATCCGTGTTTAGGGTCATTCTCCTGCTGCCTCACCTACCTTATTGTGAGCTTCAGCTGGTGGACAGTAGGCTGATATTATCCTGAAAGCTGCACCTGCTTTTAGCTACAGCATTATATCTTCTTATGCAATCTGTTAACTTTTTGGCAGCCTGGTCATATGGAGTTTTTGCTTTTTGCTCTTTCCAGCTAATTGGCAGTTCTGAATCACATATCTTCTAGTTTTTCAGCAGAAAAAAAAAAGTCAGCAGTCAATTCCCCAGAACTGTCCCTCGAAGCATCAGACAAATGTCTTAAATGGGAGGAACAGTAAAACACTCTGTGGCTCACCGCTGGCCACCCTACAGGCTGCTACAGGGGCCCATGTGTACGAAGTACTTTGATGATCACTTCACAAAGAGAGAACAACAACAAAAACGGGATGCTGACTCAGCAAGAAAGATCCACAAGTGGTGAGCCAGCTGCTTTACAGCTGAGAGTAAAAAGCTGTAGCCTTTAGACTGAAGTTTAACATCCAATATCAGTACAAATGCCATTGAAAATTATATTTTGTTTCACATAGGCTCAGCTCTGTCCCCTGTTTTTGCTTAGATTACATTAGATTAGATAGAACTTTATTGATCCCTTTGGTAGGGTACCTCAGGGAAATTGTTGTACTGGCAACACAACACCAACACAACATTAGTAATAATAATAATAACAACAACAATAACAGCTTAATAATAGCTTCTGTCTACATAGAGTCTAATTCACCTGGAGGAGCCACTTTTGAAGTTAACACTAAGGCCGTCATAGGATTTTTTTCATGTCCTGTGTATGACTGAAATCACCGTTTCTACTTCTCTAGGCTGCCTACTTCCCAGCTTATACCTAATAATGTCTTTACCTGCTAAAGGGATAAAAGATTCTGTCTCGGACTCAAAGCATCATTTTATTTCTTTTTCAAATGCACAATTCAACGGTGAATAGGGAGTGATGAGATGAGTCAAGCAAAATGGCTTGGATAGGAGCTGTTTCATGAGTGTATGATATCTGTTTCCTCCCTCTTGAACCATTATATTACATTTTTGCTGCCTGTTTCAAGCTCCCCGACCACTGAATGATGTCACCTTTAGGTCTAGTTAAATGGACTGTCCAAAGTCAGCCAAAGCACACTGCCACATCTGCTTAAATCCGGCCCACCAATCCAGCATGCCACAATTATTCAGAATGTTGTTGCTTATTTCCAAAATGAAGGGGTTAATTATGCTCATGAGATGCCCCAACGATCTTGTCTTGACTGTTGGGGACACAGCTGTAGGTCTGCGAGCTAAATCATGCGCTAAATGTGTCGCCTAGAATTAGACCCATTTGGCCTGGGCTGACGGTGGGCTGTCTGCAGCGGGAGACACCCAAGCAGCAGCTTGGCTGTGGTCAAGTGAGGCGGGGGTGGGCGGATATCAGCCGTTACCCATTGGCCCGGACAAGATGCAGCAAGTCAAGCAGAGCTCCCACTGTGTCTTGAAGATCAGTTGGACAATAAAATTTTATGCACCAATGAACAACGGGAGTGTATTTCACTTTAAGCACAGCATCAGAGGTGTATCATGTTCACTTTTTTTCTTTTTTATTGGGTGTTTGCACCCTACAAAAGCATCACATGGACAAACCAACCAGCCTAAAAAAAGGTCAATATATTGATCATCTCTCTTTTATACAGTATATCTAAGCACTAAACAAGCATGAGCGAGCAAGATCTAAGCACTCTGTCAGTCTGCTCTTTCTCTAAAGGAACCTAAACGAACCTAGAATTAGAGAGCAACAGTAATGCTTTTAACAAAGGACTCAAACAATGGCTTAAATCAAAACAGGAGTGCTCACATGTTGCCTTTGCTTTGAAGCCTGTATGTTTTTAACCTGTAAAACTGCCTTGTTTTACTGTTGTAAGTTTTTGTACACTGTATTTTTTTGTTTTTTTGTCTTTTGTTTTGTTTTTACTCTTATTACTTTTTGTTATTTCAAAAGCCTCCCGTAGACAAGTGTTGCGAATTAGCACATGTGCTAAAACACTCAAACAATGCATCTGGTTTGTCCAATGTAATCGTGATGTCCACATCAAATAAACAATAAATAAATAAACTGGTTCTTCATGACATCCACACAAATAAATATTTTTTGGAACCCAGATGGTTTGCTTCGAGAAGAGGGTTTGGGAAATAGGTTTGATTATGTTCCTTCTGACAGTGACACAACCGCACATATGGCTGCATTCTGGTGGTGTGAAACTGACATTTTAACTCGGCTAAAGACTGGAACGTGAGGAGAACTGACTTTGAGCTGTTTCTTGCTGGGACTTATGGCCTTTTATAATCATTGATGTGGCTGCTTAAAAACTGTACTTTAACTGTGCCTCTAATTTGTTAATGTGAGTAGCACAATAAACCAGCAGTTAGTGATGGCATGTTTTTGAGGTGACATAAAGTAGTCTCTGTCTAATAAAATAATATCTTAGATTTCTTTATACTTACAAGCACATTGATAGCTCGCTCTACAAAGGAAATCCAGGAATGACTGTGATGGCTTAGTTTGCCACTGTTTAATGACCCTAAGTTGTCCATTAAAGATGAGTCATTCATGCTGTATTGATTGCTTTCAGGACTGTCTAGGCTATCTAGATCTGCCATCATCTGATATGATTATACTTAAGGCCAATTTTGTTTTATTTTATATACAAAAGAACAAAAGAACATAAGACGCTAGAAGCAGTGATATGTTTATGCAGAGGAAATTGTCTGCAATCTGGCAAATCAGAACAATGCTGGCGGGACACTCTATGACTTACAGATCAGGAAAAAAAATGTGCTTAGTGCCTAACAGAAATAGCTGTCATTATTTTATCGTGAAAGTGCTGACATGCAGTAGCCTGCATGCAGAGGTGGCAAACCGGTCAGATGTTTGCTGCCCCCCAAACAAGAGGTCTAAAGGCCACTCTGCCTTTGGCCCATAAAGTCAAGCATCACAACTGCCCTCTTGTGCGCAGGTGACCTGTCCTCGCCTTCTGGACACAATTTTTGAAACATTGCATGAAGAGCATATCTATCATTTCATATGTAGTTTTCACACAAAGTGAGATGTAATGTCAGCCTTTGTTGGAAACAATGCAGAAATTGGATGTAATTTCCAAACTAGAGTAGACTTTAACGCATAGAGTAATGACTAGCATGATCAGGAAGGGTGAGTGTAAAGCTATATAGGCAGGCCAAACAAAACAAACAAAACAATACAGACTTTAAGAGTGTGACAATAAGTGAACAAATGGACAAAGATATTACTCTGTCAAAGTTTGATTTGTATTTAAAACGCTATTACTTTGGTATGTACAATAAGTATCAAGCATCTAACTACTCCTCTCTATCCTGTAATAAGATGTTGACATATCACTGCATAGATATTAACATACGCCACTTATCTATAATGCACTGTCCAGACGCAATTTATTTATATTTTTGTCATGCCCCTATGTATGATGACAGTAAAGCTATTCTATTCTATCTATGCCATGATGAGCTCTGGGTGTGGAGATGGACACATGCACATTGTAGCTAGGCTATTTTTGATGTGTTTGATGTAAATTAAAGATTGTTTTTTTCACTTTCTCACTCAGACAAGAGACTAGGATTGTTGCGAATGTCAAGTCATGAAGTTCTATTCGATATGTGCATTAAACTCTTTGAGAGCCATTCAGCCATGAAGGAGGGATGTGCATCTGTCTGGCTCTCAGTTAGATGCCTGTTAATATAACAGTGTTCCAGGCTAGCAGAGCTCATTTAGCTTGTAAAGTACATTCTTATAAACAGAAATTTGTGAAGGTTCATAAAACTTGTAACCTCTGAAACCAAAATGGTAGTACATTTACAGAATAGATGTTAGAGGCTGAGAGTAAATTATTTCTTGACTTGTGAATAATTCCAAAATGAAATGTTTTGAGATGTTGTTGAAATATCCAGATAATGGGATTTGTCACTGTTGAAGACATATTGCGATGATAAATATTGCTTTAGCATTCAGGCAGACGTGTATCTTCATGTGGAATTTACTGTAAGAAAAAAGTGAAAAACCTAAAGTGACAGTTACGACTAAACATCACTAACTCGGTGTAGGGCTTTAATTTCATGCATCTCATTTGCATGTGTGATGAACCACAATGCAACACTTGCTTTTTATTTTCCAGCTGAGTAGATTCACAGTAAGAATCAAATACACGGAGAGAATGCTGTGATTTAACATCTACTAAGCTCTGGGCAATGTCTTCCCCGTTTTCATTTGATTTTAATCAGCCTGGGACTTTCCTCTGTTTGTGTGTTGGCAAAAAACAACAGAGTTAAATGTTCTGCTCGTTTGTTTTCACATATTTATTCAGATTAAAAGTAGGCTGTACCTGGAAGCATCCACTGATTAATATGTCATCAACTTGTATCTTGTATGCACATAAATCTTTTGACAATTTACATGCAGCAGCTGCAGTGTGATATAGAAAGCAAACACAAGAAAATATGAGGCCTTCACTCTGGTGAGTTTCCAAAACGGCACAGAATTTTCACTTAATCTCTGGCAGTTTCTATCCTTTGCAAACATGAAAGGATCATTTTCCCCTGACGTCCGAGATGCTAGAAAATAGTAGAATTATGTTTGTGACTAATTAAAGGAAATTGAATTGATTATTTCTCCAAGGATATAGCTTAAGCAGTTGTCTGATGACAAACCCCAGAGCAATCCTCTGATGCCGTGAAGGATCACAGAGGGAGAAATTAGTTCTCTGCTTTTGCAAAATCAAAGCACTAAATAGCTGCATGCTATTGTCATAAAAACGTTAAGAGTTTATTGCATTTACATTTATTGTTAACAATTTCCCATTCTGTTAAAAAAATATATTATTAAAAAAGTGATGGCAGAGTAAGAGCAAGCCTCTGCAGGAGTCAGAGCAATGAAGTAAGCAAAACCGCTGTTTCCTTTTGTACTCCATAATGCCATCTTGATGTCATCACACGTTTGATATCCCTGTTTACGTGACTTGATGAGAATAGTAGTTTACAGCCATTCCAGATGCCATCACTGGCAATATGTACTGCTGCTCTGCCATCTTATTGATATTAAAAGTAAGAATTACAATGCAAATAATATGCTACATTTTAAAGGGAAGAAATGTTCTCATGCAGGATCAGCATCTTAGTGATCCTTTTATCCATTTCATATAGATGTTTTCTCAGGCTTCTGGCTGTTTTTATCTGTCTGAGTTATATAACCACTTATAACACTCTGACATCAAGTTGTTAATAGCACTTCAAATCACAGTGTGAAGTAGAGGTGTGCCAAACCAAATCGCGACTCTAACACAGCCCAAATCACTGAAAAATACCATCCCATAACTAGATAAAATGGCATAACTGTCATCACCAAAGAAACAAACTGGATTGCTTATATGTTGCATTTATATACCACCAATCTAGCAGAGCTTTAAGATGTCTCTCATTCATCCTGTCAAACAGACACCAGAGCTCCTTAGATAGTGCTGCCGGTCTGCTCACTGGGAGCAATTTGGCCTTCAGTGTTCAGAGCCTTTGTCAAACTTTGTTATGTGGAGAGGAGGAGCAGGGGGTTGAACCACTACCCATATGACTGATTGAAGACCCACTTTACCACTAGAGCCACAGTCTTGTATGGCATCAGATCATATTCTGCAACGGAAATGTAGAACAATTCTGCTTTTCTTCAGCAGTAGACTTAATGTATTAATGTAGTCTTGCATAGCCGGAGCTACCTCCACAGCTGCATCAGCACTGGACAATGGTCTGACTCTATATCATTATTAATCTGCTACAGAGGGGAAATGCTCTGGCTTGTTTTTTTTGTATTTCCCTAAACCACAGTCATTTTGAACAGTGCCAAGCCCTGGATTCAGTGACAGTTTGCCTGCAAAAAAGTGTATTTTTAATTTCTTTTGTTTTCAGAATTGCCATAGTGTACCTTTGCTGTAGTTTTCTGTAGGAAAAAGGATTTTGACAATGGTGACATGCAGAAGGTAGAAGAGAAGGCACAGTGGAACTGGTAGAATAATACACATAGTCTAAAAGAAATGATGTAGTTTTCATCTTCTTTTTTTTTACCTTTGCAATGGAGACTTTAAACTGCTTCATACAATTTCTTTTTTGAATTAAATAGGTTGTCACTTGTATAAAAGACTCCTCATGGGCCTTATATTTTAGCTTCTTGAGGTAGGCATGTAGCAGCAACAGAAGTACCTGTAGTATGTTTAGTGTAGTTTTATTGTTTGATTGTTTTTTTTTTTTAAATAATATTTGGCAATGTTTCAATAATTACATGGCTGGTATCAAATGTAGATGCACATTCAGTGAAATGCTTCCAGTGTTCATGTGTGGGTTGGACTGGCTTCACTACAAGATTAGTCATTAATCCAAGCGTTTATGGTAAAAACCTAGACGAAGGCCAGAGCCTGCATGCCAGAAGAGTGAAAAAATGATTTCAACAATAAGTGCTAGTACTAATAATAAATGAAATTGTGATAATTAAAAACAAAACAACACTGGGAGTCATTTTCTCAAAGCTGAAGTTGTTACGGTTAATTTTTCAGTGTTTTTATCTCATCACAGACTATGAGTTCAGAGATGTTTAACTAAAACACGAAGAAGTAATACTTGTGAAAACATAAACTGAAGACAAAAGGAAATTAATTGAGTTACAAGGTACTTCAATAACAACTGCAGTAATAAATATTTCATATTGTCAATTAATATCAAGCACTTTATTCATAATATCATTATATGCGCTCACATTTTGGTTCTGCTTTTTGTTTTCAAAAACACTTCTAAAGCTGGCAGTGAGCCCTGCAACCTTGTTTCTGTTGTTACCTTGGAGGAGTTTCTGTAAAGTAGCAAAAAGCTGTGCCACCTTCATGCAGGAGTCAGTGTCCAGGCCATGGAGGCTGAGACAACCTGGGTTTAAATTAAGATAAAGTATCACGACTGAGCTCAGTGTTCTAGTTATAACTTCCCTGAGGGTCGGAGGTCACACCTGGACTATTCTTTCTGTGCTCCGGCTCTGTGTCACTTCCACCACTGTGGTTGGTCCCAGAAGGGCCCTGTGTCATCGCTGGACCTCTGCTCACCTCACACGGTCATCCTGACCAGGCCTTTCTGGCTCTCACTCTTCAACATTTAGGTATTTTTCACAGTGGCTACGCTGCTGTATCATCTAGTGGTATGATAAATTCTTTAGGTGGGGGAGCCATCGAAACACTTTGTAAAGACAGCTGTGATCGACTGTGCTGCTTAATAAAATGTAGGATGTGACAGTTTTTTTGGGCTGCTCATCAAGCGCAGTCCGCCTGCTCGATATTCAGATGATGTTTCCAAATGACACACACTGACACAGTTTTCAAGCTATCCAGGACTTGTCATTCTTCTCCCTATTCTTTTACAAAGATGTCTTTTGTGTCTGAGAGGAAATTGGATGAAAGAATCGTGGGGGTAAAAAAATGAGCGAATAAAAATAGCTAAACAGAGTCGGAAGCTGTTTCAACAATAAGTCAGAGACACAAGGAATGAAAGCAGGGACATCCAACCTCCAAAATTAGTTCTGTCTTCGAAGCCAAAGCTTTTATTTTAAATAAACAGCTTTCATTCTATAATTTAGACAAATGTAAAATCTGGATCTCATGGATCTCTTCATTATACACAAAATGGTGTGTGTGTTGGGATGAAGGAGGTGAGGCACTTGAGAAGCAGAGAACTGATAACAGAGGACTCTGAGGTACAGTGGGCCTTTGTACAACAATAACCACATTGAAGAGAGTCACACTATTCACAGGAGATGATCTACAAAAAAAAAAAAAAAGACACAGCTTTTCAGCGAGGGAATGCGTCTCTGAGAGGAGTAAAGACATGCAAAATTTTCCTAGATGAAACCCGGACAGTCCTTTCAGTCAGTGGGAGGCCTTGTTGCTGATAAGCCTGTGCGACTTCAACAATCTCTCCCCTTACCGTCACGTATATAGAGCATTGTTTCCAGAAACAGGAAAGATCCATCTCTGCTGCACTGCTGGACATCCTGCATCTGTGAGTGCAGGCACAGTGTACAAAGATGCATGCATTATCTCTGAAGGGAAATGGATGAGATTTTCTCAAGTGAGTCACTGCTGAAAAGAAGAGCACACTGCATGTCCTTCTCCATCAATGGGCCTTGCAGCAAGGCCTCCAGACCCCCAACCGGCTGCACTCCTTCTCTGTTCTGGCAAGTCCCGCTGAGAGGGAGCTGTTGCATATGTATAGGAGTCAATATGTTCAAACCTGCCTCCTTGGTGGGTCATCCAGAGTCTAATCTGCAAAAGGATGTTATGACAGGCAAAGGGGATCCAATTGTATATTACACAGTCACAGGGGATTGACCAGCTGCCAGCCAGTCACTGAAAATCGCTCTTCCTTGTGGCCTCCATCACTCTGTCCACACTGGCCAATGGAGCAGGAGATGCCTCCTCACTCAGTCCGGAGTCAGTGAGTTTGCACTGAAAACAAGGGTGAGATTTTCATGGCTTCTCTTCAGACAAACAGATTCCTCTGCAGGTTAGCCAGTGAGAGACATTAAGCCAGTGTCGCAAAGTCAACTATCAATAGATTAGTCTCAGTTATGAAGACCTTTGCTTGGAGAAAGTGTCCATCCAAACCTTAGAGCCTGAGAGACACACTTTGAGTCCAAATTGCTCTTCAAGTATTCAAGAGTAATTGACCTGACGTCATCTGCACCATGTCAAAAGATAATGTAATAAATTCTTAAAAATCGGATGTAATCAAAGTTCCACCCTGCAGTGCATTCATCTCCACCTCATCTCTTGTTAGAATGAACTCTTCACTGCATAGACATGTTAACATCTTGAAATGCCAAACATCGATGCAATTTTATGTTGATATTCAATTCCATGTTATTCATATAGTACTAATTCACAATATTTCCATTTATATTATAGCTTAAGAGTAAAGGTAGTGATAGTACCCCGAAAACAGCCGAGGGCTCACAGGGAGAGACATGATATGGAGTGTGACAGGGCATGGGTTGACTTTATCTCATTTGTAAAACTGCACCCATCATATCTATTATTCCATTCCACTTCAGTATCAGTTGAAGTAACTAAGCTAATACAGTTATGCAGCACATAGTTACAGTTCAGCCCAAAATTATTCATATTCATACTAAATTTAATTCATGATGGAATTTTAGTAATAGCTTTCCTCTGGCAGGAAATGACGGAGTGTGACTGTAATAAATAAATAATTCCACTTGCTGTAATTTGGTTTGTGGTGCAATCTGGGGAGTTGTACTGTACCGCTGGCCTGAGAGGCGAGCATGAGGTAGGTGGTGGAGGACAGCAAGGGCTCATGAATTGTTGCTTTTTGATGTTCCTTTGTTTACTGTATGGCTATAAGTGCACTAAGAACTACCTGGATGTCATTGGAGTGTTGTTGGATGTATTTTATTCTTTTGTTTAAACATGTTTATGGGGAATTTGAGACACTCCATCAGCAAGCTGTCTAACGAGCATTGGCCTAAATGACCGTGCTGCCCCTTTCATAGTGCACGAGACACCTGAGCCCGATCACCAGTGTTTCTTATATTCACCAGACGACCCAATAAACATCCCAGGAAAGACATTTCTGCCTTTGACTTCTTTATAAAACACACAAGTGGTGGTAAGACATTTCATTTGAGATGTTTGTGATGAATTTGAATTATTTATATATTTGTTTTTACACTGTTAAAAATGCCTTTCAATCTCAATGAAAACTATTTTCTTACCAACTTCCACTACTGCTGGAATGGAAAGCATCTGTCCCAGCCTCATTCCTATGAATACCTGGTACTACTGACTGTTAAGGTACCCTTTTCAACCAGTGGGTCCCCAACTTCAATTAAAGACTGCATATGTTTGAACAGTGAACAGTTCAATAAAAGAATGAAGGTCACTTCTCTAACTGATTGATTTTAATAGTTTTAGCCTGGGGAAATATGACTACCCATTACTTCACAACAAAAGCAAAGTGGACTCTGAAAAACTACAAAAGTCTCTGCACACCTGAGTATGTGACAGGCACCATAAGGGGAGCACAAGTTTAATAAAAATGAAAAGACCTCTCATACACTGTCAGACAACTGTGCAACATACAGTCACAAAACTTGAGCAGTTGTGCTTGAAGTGAAGCCTGAATTCAGAGATGGGTGTGGTCCATCCCATAAATACTGAGAACTCATGTAACTAAAGAGCATCTTACAGTGAGATCACAGCAGCTGTGCATTAGCATGTACTTGTGTAATAATTACACACTGATGGGTGTTACAGCTGCTGTGATCTCATTGCAAGATGGTCTCTAGTTAATGGTTTATTATTGATTATTAAAAGAGTAACACATAATTTATTGGCATTAATAAATCCCCTTTATGAACCTTACAGAAAGAGTGCTGTATTAGCAAATGGAACCAGACTCTTTACAACACTGAACTGCTGTCTTTTGATCAAACAGCCACTGCTATTATTTTTACAGAGGAGTTGTTTTAGCTGCTGAATAGTCACACAAATGTCTCAGGATATAATCCATGGTGTGAAAGCACGATCTATACTGTTATTCCAAAACATGGCATTTCAGTTTAAGTTTCACAGCGACAAAGAAGCCCTGTCTCATGCGGCTCTGTTTCACAAAATTGCGTGAGCCTGAGCTGTAAGAAAACCCATTGTAAGCTGCTCTGAATGAGAAATTGGTTTTGGCTAAGGTCTTCTCACCCCTTTAGATTGTTCACAATACTTCAGTCCACGTTTTCTTCAACCTCACAAAATTCTCTTGTGTCAGCCCCCTTCTGCACCCTCTCTGCTCCACACCTCTGGCTGCTCATATTGAATATGAAGGCCTACTGCTGCTGCTGCTGCTGCTGAGACCCAGACCACTCCCTTCTACCTCCAGGCCACGCCCCCCCCCCACCAGGCAAGACCACTGCCCGGTAAGCTCCCTCTTCCCTGCGGCTACCTTGTCATCGCTCCACTTTCAACTCGTCTCCCTTCTGACTCTCCAACACTGGAATGACCTTCCCACTCCAGTCAGGAGGAGTCCAGTCAGAGGTAACTCCTGCTCTTCTGGAATAGAGCTGAAATTCATCTCTTCAAGAAATACTTCACGCTATCTCCACCCCCGCCTGAATCATACCTCCCTCTCCTCTCCTCTCCTCTCCTCTGTTTGCTTGAAACAAAAGAGTCTTCCTTCCGCCTCATGTGTTATGGCTTTTGTCTACACTCGTAGCATTTTTCTAGCAGTTCTCTATCTCACATTCAAGGATTAAAGTAATAATTAATGCACTTGACACAATCCAAATGGTTTCAAACACAAACTTAAATCTGTGATTGGTGTGACAATGCAATCTAGAAATCTTCCTTTTTCAAAGCTGACAAACAATAACCAAAGGCTAAAATTTTCAATGCTTTTTCCCTTCAACCTTACATTGGGGAACTGGTAATAACAGAATCTCCCATTTGCTGCTTGATCCAACCAAATGTGGGTGTTTTATTCATATTTCACTTACACTGCTTTGACAACTATGCTAGTACCAGTGACTGACAACCGGCAGACAAATCTCCTCGCCATTATCTGGAGAGCCTCTGGATAGGACACACAAACTGACAATCTCTTTAATACCATCCTGATATTGCAGGAGAAAAATACCAGGCTAAACTCTCTTGAGGAGTTGCAACAGAACACCTGCTACTCTATGATATGAGAAAAAAAAAAAAAAAAAACAGGATGTAAATGTAGGTGACACATTATTTCGACCCTCCATACTTTGCTTTTACAAATAGTGTATAGACTGTTATCGAAAGGTGTGTTAACACCCAGGGTGGCCCCCCAACACCTCCAACAGCAAAGCCAGTCAGAGGGCTATGCACATACTCATGGAACTGGAGCTACATCCCTTATAGAATATAGGGGAAGGTTGAAATTTCTGTACTTACAAAGTTAAGAGGGTGCAAAAATGCAGGAAAAACACAAATTAAATGAGTGAAGTTTTGACCCACTACACTTTTACATTCTCTAACTCCTCCAAAATATTCATAGTATGATGGTGAAATTTTGCATGGTTTCATTTAAATGCTCTAAAGTTTTTGTGCCAAAAACCTGTTAATTCCTCGGGGGTTTAGGTGTCAACTTTTATTGATGTTTGATGATTTTGCATGGAGTTTCTTCAAATCAGTCGAGGGTTCCATAAAAAAGCATATCTCGGAATCATCACGGTGAACCTCTCCATGGTGGCCATGCCTGCTTGGGCCAATGATGAATGCAAGTGACCAAACAAATGGCCTACAGAGATTTGCTATGCAGAATCAAAATAAGACTACCACTTATTGTGCCAGCTTCGTGTGAGTAATGCTCTCAGCGAGATCACCCTATAAAAACCGTCTGGCTCCATCACTGGCAGCTGTTGGTGTGTCTGAGTGTCTATGGTTTAGAAAGTTGGTCACTTCTGCTAGTTTTACCTGGCATTTCACAGTTTTTCATCATGGTGAATTATCCTGTATGTGCAGCTTGCACAAACTCCAGCCTTTCGAGACATCGAGTCCACACTTCTCTTAACAACGGAGCTAGCTTAAGTGTCAGGGTGCATTTTGTGCAGGTGAAATGTGGATAGGATGTCAAGGCTGTGAAAGACTGATAGCAGGTTCAGTTTCTTTTGTACAAATAGCGCCTTCAGCTCCACTATCAGCAGCAGCTCGACAAAAACACAAACTGTGCACTTTAAGTCTGCTTCTGAGTTCTTTTATGAGCTTTGCTAAATTAGTCAACTGTCTCCCACCTCTCTCATCACCTTCCTTCCTCATATGTTGCACGGTAATCGTGCTGCTGCTCAATATGAGATGAGCGAGATACAATTGACACCAGCTGATTCTGTTACAGCAACTATCAATACTCAGCCAGCACTGATCCGCTAATGCCAGCTGTATTGTATCCTGGGACCAAACTTTATGGCACTAAGATATAACACAATGGAGGGCTGGCAAACAGTATCATGCACCACTAATCATCGTTAGGACTGCTGTGAAGAAGGTCAGCAGTGTGTACTTGGGGTTCACATTGATAATGACCTCACTTCAACCACTAACACCTAAGCAGTCTTCACAAAAGCTCAGCTGCGACTTCACTCCCTCCGCAGACTCAGGAAAACAGGCCTTCTCACCACACACCTCACCACCTTCTACTATTCACCTTCAGCTATTTTATTGATGTTTCTATTGCACTGCAGTCACTGATTAAGAAACAAAATTTTGTTCTGTTGTGTATGAAAATGCACAGTGAAAATGACAATAAAATCTTTGCACTTGAACTTGAAATTGAACACAGTGGTAGCTAACAATACCAAGACACCTGGTTGGCTATCCACCAGTTCTCACTAATTGATTTCTTTGTTATTTCTTCTTACCCTCACCATTTCCTGGTTTCTGTGAACCAATAGATTCCTAATTATAAAGCTGTGGTTCATTACTTGTCGAAAAATACATTCTCGACCTCTTCGGTGTCAAAACTACTGTTGATGAACCCTAATGAAACCAATCAGTTACTTAAACTCCAGGCATGTCTGAAGGACATAAAGGTCTGGATGACCTGTAACTTCCGTCATTTAAATTCTGACAAAACTGAGGTTATTGTATTTGGTCCTAAACACCTCAGGAACTCACTATCTGCCCAGATAGTTACTCTAGATGGTATTGCCTTAGCGTCTAGTTCCACAGTAAAGAACCTCGGGGTTACTTTTGACCAGGATATGTCCTTTAACTCCCATATAAAACAAACATGTAGGACAGCTTTCTTTCATCTTCGTAATATTGCCAAAATCAGGAGCATCCTGTCTCAGAGTGATGCTGAGAAACTAATCCATGCATTTATAACCTCTAGGCTGGACTATTGTAATTCTTTATTATCAGGATGTCCTAATAGTTCTCTTAAAAACCTTCAGCTTATACAGAATGCTGCAGCCAGAGTTTTGACAGGAACCAATAAAAGAGATCATATTTCTCCAGTATTAGCTTCTCTCCATTGGCTTCCTGTAAAATCAAGGATCCAATTTAAAATCCTGCTTCTAACATATAAAAGTCTTAATGATCAGGCTCCATCGTATCTTAAAGACCTTATGACTAACTCTGTGACTCCCCCTGAGGTTCTCCTGCGCCTGCTCTCTCTGTGGATGTCTCTGGATCTGGAGCTCCTGAATTACAGCCGCTGGCCTCACCTTTCTGCATCCTGCTGCCCCCACCATGATGCCTCCTGTTACAAAAGGACAATAACTTCTAATAACTTGTTTAACTGTAAACTAAATTGTATAATTCATCCCACTCTCACCCAACCGGTCGAGGCAGATGGCCGTCCCTCCCTGAGCCTGGTTCTGTCTGAGGTTTTTTTTCCCCCTGTGGGGGTTTTCAGTTCCTTCCCACTGTTGCGGACTGCTTGCGGACTGCTGAAGCTTATAGGGAATCCAAATGTTTTGGATTGTTGGGTGTTTCTGTCTCTGCCTTTGTGAAGCGCTATGAGATGACTTGTTGTTGTAAATATGCGCTATACAAATAAAATTGAATTGAATTGAATTGAAGTACGTGCTGATAGTTCTGTTGACATAATATATTAGGTGTGAGGTAAATTATTTTATCCCTCCTATTACCTTCAAATTTACCAACATAGTTATGCTTGGGGTCAATTTGACCCCAAAAATTTAAACCTCCAGAAAATTATCAGAATTAAAATTGTTACCCAAGTTCATGTGTAAATAGCCCTTTAAATAAAACTGAAAAATTATGTCAATCACTTATTTAAAGAAGTTAAACATTGAATGGGGTCAAATTTACCCCAAAGATAATAGGAGGGTTAAAGTAATTAAAATGATTTTCTAAGTCATTTAAGAAATTCTTTTGTGTTGTCTTGTGTTTAAAGGCACAATCCACCAATTTTATACTTCAAGACGTATTTACTCATCCTACTTGGTAAAAGTCAGACTTTAAAAAGTGTTGTGCAAAATCATCTGGACATGAGTGAATAGTCGTGGTAATGCCACCAGCCTTGTAAGGGCTCAGCTTCGGCGACTACAAGTATATATCAGATAACCGGAATTACAGAAGGGAGCATGGAAGGGTGTGAGCATCTACAGTGTGACGAGATGGAGGAAGAGTCCGATTAATTGTGATTTTGGGTTGCATTTTAGTAAGCATAAGGACTGAAAATCATCTCAGTTATCTCAATCCATCTATTTGAACTAAGGCTTTAGAAAACCTACTTTGTGGATTTCAAGCAGCTTCGTGGGAGTGGATTTTACATTTCTGGAGCGTCCTTTTAAAATGAAGAATTACTGATACTGAAAAATTACTGATGTTTGCGCTTGAACTGAAGATAGGTATTAGTTTGTGTGGAGCCAAGTTTTTAACTGTTGTTATATCAGCAGCTGCTTTATCTGGTAGAAAACATACTCAGTATATTGTTTTTAATTATCTCACCTTTTTAGGATGTGAACAAACTGTGGCTGGCCTTTCTGTCAGCATATACCACTGCACCACACCAACATCCCCCATGAAAAGGTACAATTATTAGTAGTGGTAATAGTATTTTATCTGTCCAACAGCAGCCAGCGCTATGTCATTAATTACTGCACAGTCAAAGTGCAGATTACAGATGAAAGGGTTTCACTGGAGTAAATCTGAAGGAATTCATACAGATTAAATCCTGCTATATTTGATGTGATTTAATGATATTTTTTGAAAGGCAGGTTTGCAATCTTCAGAAGAATCAGTTGTCTCCCACATTCAATAACTCCATACAATTTCATCTCGGCAGAGTTGACAATAATGCATCAGCAGCTTTTGACAAATTATTGATTCTCAACTCAGTATGCATTAAATTCACGGTAACTGTATGACAGAAGGCATAATTCAATTCTCTTTGCACAGAGAGCTCTTTAGTCAGGACTATACGACCGCAGAATGGCAATGCAGCAGGCTATGCTATTATACCTATCAAGCACACTAATGATCTACCTCAGGGGCACAGGTACACCCGAGTAATTTATGGGAGCTGGCAGAAATCTACAGGTTAATGTCCGCCATCATAGCCTACAGCAAAAATGTACCATCTAACACAGTGTGTGCACATGTCACTCTCCTTTTCTCTCTGAACTACAGTGTATCATGGCATTTTGTGTGATTGCCACTTCTGTTGTCTTTTCTCCTTTAAATACCACATGCCACTTGACAGCAGAGCAAATGATATGTTGATGGGGCTGAGTGTTCCTGTCAGTTCGTTGTTGGTTTCTGAGTGTAAAGTGAAAGGTCTGCGTTGGGAGACAGCTCAGGTGTGGAAGCTATCATAACAACCGTGCCCTCCCATCCTCTAACCCCTTGCGTTCTTCTTAATTGTTCTCGCTGTGATGCGGCTGAATGGATATACACTGCGCTTGCCAGAGTGACATCTGAAAAAGCCACCTCCTCCAAATGCCGTCACTGTCGTTGCCTAACCCTCCTTCTTTCCTCGCCACCCTCCCATCCATATGAGCTGCTGAGGTGAGGTGACAGGTCATAAATCCCTACAGACATGGGCGTGGGGGTTTCAGAGAGCGGGGCTGGGGTCGGGTGGTGGTGGTTGTGGGCGGGGGGGGGTGCAAGCTGCAACACAAGATTTCTTCTCATGCATAGAAAGCTGTTTCCCCCTCACCGACAATGTCTCCCTCGAGGATGCTGCTGCCAACTCACTGCATGCAAAGTAGTCTCTCCTTCTCTGTCTCTCAGTCTGTGTCGATCACTCCCTCTCGCTGTGCAAATGGGGTACGGGTCTTGGGGAACTTTGTGGCGCAGGATAAAAGGCGGGGTGCAGCGTCTCATGGAATTCGCCACCCTCCCTATCATCCAGATGATCCTGAATGCCAATTACCCTCCCCAGCTCTGCAGGGAGCAGCCTGTCACTCAGGATGCGGCTGGTGTGTGTCGGGCACCGAGGAGCTGGCGAAGTTCTCCACTGGAGGAGTCAAAAGCTACGATATTGTACTGTTCACAGCTGGGTGGCGGCAGGAAACTCACACAGCACTCTCAAAGACACACACATAAAAAAAAAACATATAAAAAAAACACACCTACACACCTTTTCAGTGTAGGACATGAGCAGGATAGATCAGCAGGTCAAAAGAGCATCCGACTCTCGAGTCTGACTCCAGTGGTCAGACCTATAAGTACTTCTTTATAACGGCGCATAAAATCAATAAAACTTGAAAAACAGACCAAAAAAGACCATTTTAAATGCTTCATTTTAATAAAACAGGGGTTTGAGACAAGCACAAAACAAAAACAATACAAAACAAAAAAAAATGCCTGAAGGTCATCTGGGAAGACAGTATCTGATATCTGTGTGGAAGTCTTTAACATTTAGCAAATGCAAAGATCTTTTCCTCATGTTTAAAAATAAGAAAAAGGGACTAAATCTATGTTTTCTATCAAAGGTGAATTGAATGGCTATGTGTTATTGTATGTGCAAATGCTCAATTTCATCCCTAAATTCGTAACAGGAGGTTTAGGAAACACCTGACAGAAATCAGCTGTGTCAACCAACTGTCATCTGACTGGAAATTTCTGCCAGTTTAAATTTTGACTAATTTTTTTTTTTTTTTTTAAACGTAGTACTACAAAAATAAGTTGATAAACATTTTGGAAGGTTCCACCTCAACATAATGCTGCACAACAGGTTGTCATCATGCTCATGTTTATGTGATGTGAACTAAAAGTCTTCAGTTAGTTCAGTCAGCTACATATTTACGAACTGCACCTTGTCGTGTACATGCAGTTCCTGGAACACATTAAATTTAGTACAATGAACTCAAAAAACAAAACTTGTTCAGTTAACATAAAAAATTAAGACAAAACTAAACTAAACTAAACAAAAAAACAGCTCATTAAGATGTGTGGTTGTGTTAAGTAAACCCAAAGTTTTAATGTGATTTTGACAGTTCTGCACAGTTGTATAGATGCTACAGTATAACTTTGCCTCATGTAAGAACTTGGGATTTATGGTGACGACAAACTCACTGAGAAATATTACTCGACTGAACAACCTCTCTCGGTTCTTCAGATTGTTTTCCAGTTGTTTTAGTTCACTTTTTGAATTTAAGGCTCACGACTTGACTGTTGCAGCTCTCAGCATCTTTCCCAGCCACACCGGAAAGCTGAGCCTAAGGCCAAAGACAACAGACCCACAGACACCGCTAGCAGCTCACAGATAAGATTGTGGTGTATTTAGCTATTAAAAAGCAGATATTTCCCACTGGACCAAAACACAACTCAGACAGGTTTTACATGTGTTCGTTTCCCAGATGCATGATGCCAGACTAATGCTAATATTCTGTATCTGATAATGGTTAAATGAGCAACTACTTGCTAATCCATTTTCCAATTTAATCAACTTCATAATGTGATCATAAGTGTGCCGCTTTTGTTTATGCTGCCCCCAAATGGATCAAAATGAAACACTGCAGTCTAATAGTATTTTCTTCTTTTCCTGTTATTAATGAACACATAAAGTTGGAAGGTCAGCAGTTATTTAACTAGCTTATCTTGAGCAGTAAATGCCAGAGGTTGGAATGTCAGCCTGGGGCTAATTACTGTACCTAACCTATAAATCCTCACACAATGAACTTACATTTATTGGTTTTATCATATGGTTAAAATGCAGCTTCATTATTTCACATTGCTCCTGTTTTGTTTTCCTCACTAGGCTTCAGTCTTATATTATTTAAACATTAAAACTGCCATATCTTGGTTCCTTGAAATCAGTTTCACGTTTTCCATAGAGCACACCTGCCTCCCAGAGACTGTAGAACTTCAAATCGAACAGAACTAAAACCTTTAAACACGTCTGCATGTACAGCTCCATTCTAAGCTGCTTTAATCTTTAATTTAAGGGATGTCATGGCAACCTACTGTATGTATAATATCAAAGAATGAGAAAGAGCTCACAAGGAATCAACATCAAAATGCAATTCATTCTTTTTGACCTGACAACGCCTTTACACTGACATTTCTTTACCTGAGCCTATGTTCGGATGGCCTGCATTATCTTTCCCTCGTCGGTTTTTCAACCACTTTTTGATGATTCAAACAGCACTGCGTTATCAGTCATTCTTGTGCGCAGATGCTGCCCAGATCCTTCTATGTATTGCCATTTCGTCTTTATTGCCAGTCGGCTTATCCGGCACTGATGGAATTGTTAAAAAGCAGATATGAGCAGAATCAAGGAGGACCAGCCTTTGTCAGAGCATGCGTTCCCATCAGATGAGAGCATGACGATAAGAATCTGAGCAACGCCTGCAGGTTGTGTCACTCTATGCATAACAATTTTCGGCTGTGTGGCTGAAGGAAAAACACTCAGAGACAGGAGAGAAGGTTCCTGAAAAGGGCTGTTTTGGTGATAAATATGTATAAGGTGTCTTGAGTCCTTTTCGGCAAACCTGAATGATCAATATTGCACAGCGCTCGGTTTCAAACAGAGACAAATCAAGGTCTTGTTTGTACTGTCTGGAGCTATTTACAGGTATATAAGGTATTCCTGTGTGTGTGTGTGTGTGTGTGTGTGTGTATGCATCTTGTTTTTAGGTTAAAAAAAATACATATTCAAAGCTGATAACAGGACACGTAAATGATGTTTAATCTGCTGCAATAACCAAGGTGAATGACATGCGAAGCCAACTTGTGTTTTTCCTTTATTCTAAAAACCAATGTCCTGTTTAAATGATCAGCTTTAATGATGAACCCACGTGTAACCAGGCTAAAAATGCTTACCACAGGTTGGGTAGAAGCTGTGATGAAACCAAACCCGTGGTACAGATCACAAAGAGGAACTGCTCCCCATCTGTGAGTATTTCAGGTTTTTAACATTATTGTTGTAATTTTTGTAACAAAACGAGACCTTGAAGCTGAAGTGTGGAACAGTGACAGTAAATACACAAACCGCTCTTGTGTTGTCACTACCTGTAGCTTACTCTGTCACAATGGTTGTCTCTTCTTCAGCTCTCTGAAAGCCAACCATGGCTGGCTGATGTAAAACGCTGCTACCAGGAGTGCTGCCACAGACACAGATTTAACACCCTGGGCTGCTGTGTGATACAGAGAGATTTAGCTGGAGCTGAAGGCTTCATCAGCATCGTGTCAACTTGTTTGGCATGAATGTAACAGACGTTCATTTCTATTCAAATGTCCAGCACTCTAGCTTTGCCTTAAAGAGGCTACCATTTAAGAAGACAAACAGCATTTTTGGTCTCCAGCTACCAAACAGTACTGACAATTCTCATACACCATCAAAATGTTCTTTGTAACACAGTTTCACAGTGTCCAAACACATCTAGAGAGTAAGCTCATCTTCTCTGACTTTATTAAACAGCAGCAGCATCCACAAAGAGGCTGTGCAGACTTCACTCATGTGGCACAGCAGTGGTGCCTTCATTGATTATTGAAATCTGCTGACGTGTCATTGTGACCTTAGGGTTTCTCAACATGTCAGGTGGATTATCATAGTGGTCTTTTTTTCTGCCTAAATGCAATGATATTTGTTGCAGTGGCTTCTAAAAGAAATCTAAAATCTATCCAGTCCCTTAACTGAATAAAAAAATAAGACAACAGACAGCCGGCCTGCTGATGAACACAGACTGTTGTGTGTTTTAGAAGACACTAAAGCATGTCAAAGTAAAGATCCGTGTTTTTATGTTGACAGGAATCCTAGTGTTTCCAGAACCATGAATGAAAAGCAAAATTGCTGTGTATTTGGTTGGACTGTGTATTTTAGAGGGGATTTTTCTCCCTTAACTTCATTTAAAGTGTGGCCTCACGCAATTAAATGAAATAAAGTAAAAATGAGAAAGTTGTTGCTTCTCCCCACTGGTATCTGGTCATTTCGATAGGCCTGTCTCAAATTGAATCTTGCTATCTGTCTCAGTGGGTGGGGATGGAATTTAGTTTGTAGTCAACAACATTAAAAATGACATTTATGAAATTCCTTTTCCAGAAACAGTGTCATGACACTCCGGACAATTGACATCCACCAAACCTGATGCTCACAGTTTTCCCTGGAAAAACTCTGATTGAAAGCTATGAGCATTGTTGTTTGTTGCTCATTCATTGTTTACATGCCGACACTGAATTCAGATGCTTTAACTTCTTGATGCCTTGGACCTTTTCACTTTGATAACATCAACTTTGTTCTTATTAGTTCCTCTTACAGAATGAGGAACGAGTGTTTCCTTCTTTTCTGTACACCTTCTGAGCCTAGATGATGCTTTGCAAAATTCCTTGTCAATTTTAACAGGTGGGGAGACTTGGTAAAACAAAGGAATCTGAGTGGCTTTGCTGTCTAAGTAGGAAAATATAATCACTCAGGCAGAAACTGAGTCAATATTCCATTCATTTTCTTAAGAACTTAATTCACACAGTCCTTTATTTAATTTTTACTCACTCAGTACAGCTGGATCACACATAGCACAGTCTCAGAATGTAAATTAATTAGGTTTAGCTGTCATCAGTAGTTGTTTTCTGTCAATGATGAGATGGCTGTTTATACAATATGTACTACTAATAACCCATACATATAAAGAGCAAAATAAGGGGGTGTCTATGTAACAGTAAATTAGTAAAAACAAGTGTAATCTGAAAATAGATTAAGGGAGAATCTTTAAAACAACAACGCTTAAAGTGTTTGTGGTTTCTCTACATACTACTGTTGGAACACTTTGAAACACAAGTAATGTCACTGTGACCTTTGGCTCAAGTCGCCTCAGCGTCCTCCTGCACATCCAGGTAGCGCTCCATCTGGAGGAAGATAGGAGCTGGCATGCCGAACAGCCTCAAACAAAACGGGGCTTTAACTCTGCGACAGGAAGCGTGCATTTGATCAAAAGAGACAGTTGCCTGTAAAGGTCAGTGTTGGTAAACACTGAAGTGAAACTTGTAATGAGCCTTGACTTTCCCTCTTGATCAGCACCCAACACTTGCTTGGTACGCTGTGCCTGGGGAGCTGTTTGGAGCATCGCTGGGTAGTTGTTGGCTCTCCTGTGTCGCTCAGTTGAAGCATGACTGCGGGGCAAACACTGGCAATGCCAGGAAATAAAGACAAGATTGATTAGTTTTACTTTGACACACCTCCAGCAGCCCTCCACACCACACACACCAGCCTCTCTGAGAGGACTCACAGACAGCAGATCAGCCTGCTGAACTTCACAGTGATGTGGTTTCTGAAAGAATGAATAATGTGTGAACCAGATTTGGCTCCTCAAACACATTTTTCTTGGATTAATACTGACCCAGCACTTATACTTAAGGTAGATGAAGCCATTTATTAACATCATATTAGTAGAACCCTTTCAGAGTATTGTGTTAACAGTATTAAAACCACCAAAAGATGTCTTTGTCCATCCATCCATTGTCTATACACCGCTTAATCCTCACAAGGGTCGCAGGGCGCTGGAGCTTTTCCCAGCTGACTTAGGGCGAAGGCAGGTTCACCTGGACAGGTAACCAGTTTATCACAGGGCTACACTTAGACACAGACAACCAAGCACACTCACATTCACACCTACGGACAATTTAGAATCACCAATTAACCTCAACATGTTTCTGGACTGTGGGAGGAAGCCAGAGAACCCGGAGAGAACCCACGCTGCACGGGGAGAACATGGAGACTCCACGCAGAAAGATCATGGGTGTCCTCACCGGGACGCGTAACGGTGCTAACCACCACTCCACCTTACAGCCCCTAAATATTTATCGATATCAGAAGATCTTTTCTTAAATTCATTTTTTTAAGGTTTGTTCTATTTCTGTATTTTTGTACAAACTGATATTAGAACTCTGGTTATGCTTTTAAATTTTCTGCTTCATGAAAGCAACAAAAACAAATCCATCATCTTCTGCTGTATTGTTTTTATTTGCAGACTTGCTGTCATCAAAACTATCCAGTATCAAATAAAATGCTTCTAGAAACAGAAACTGTAGCCTGGTGCAGTGCATTGTGCTACTGCCACCGTAAGCCAAGAAGAAGCCAAAAGCCTGACTTCTGTATCAGTGTGTCTGGCTTCAGGCAGTGCAACAGTGACACACCACTGGCACTAACTGGAACCTGTGCACTGCTCTATTTCATTTTTGATCAAGCACACTAAAAGAAATGTAGAAAGTTGAGCAATATGAGCGTGTTGAGCGCTAACTATCTGCGATATTTATTTGAGGGTCAATGAAACTATTTTGCTAGTTATTATTAGGCTCAGTTGTGGATTTAATCAGTGTATTTGTACAGGAAAGCCTGACCTCACAAATCTCAAAAAGGGTCCATAAATATGCCTCAAGGACCACAGATGACAAACAAACAAACAAAAAAATAATTATTCTTGCAATATAAATTCATTTTGTATTTCAGTGCCTTTGCATTTAAAACAAGGGATAGCTTTACCTTTTCTTTAGCAGTCCCTAAAAGCTGCCGCTGAAGAAGAGACCACCACTGCGTGATAATGCAAGGAATACTTCTGAAATTTTTTTTTGTTTTGTTTGTTTGTTTTTTTAACATAATCTGAGACACAAATAAACTAATTTGTAAAATTAGAAAAACTAAAAAAAAACAGCATCCCTCCTGTGTTCAGTCGTTGATGTATCGCTGTAGAACTCAGGGTGCTGAAATAACTTTCACTGTGCCATTTTGTTTTGTGACCATGGTACTTACACAAGTGTCAGCAAACTGATTTGCATATCGTATCACAGTACATTCTGGGGCTGCAGCTGTACCGTACAGTGTAAACAGTGCAAAGACAACATGCATCACCAAGCACATACACTTCATCCACATTTCAGAGGCTGCAGCCTGACAGCCTGTAGCACACATTAGTGGGACAGTAACAACCAACCTGTCCGTGTAAACACATGAATGCATGTAGCAATGAGCATTTTGTCAAGCTGTTTATTCTTTTCCTTCCTTGTCAGACTGCTGTGAGGCGGCTTGCTGCAGGCGAGGCAGGTGTGCGCTGGCTGGTCCTATGTGCTTTTCAACATGGCAACGCCACACACAGGTTAATATGATAGTCCCCTGCCTTATCTAATGTGACGAGGGGCCTTTCTTGGCCGTGCCACAAAGCTGCTTTGAAGCATCTGTCAATGCCCTCCCCTGGATAAATGTCATGTGTGGAATATCTCAGGAGGCAGCTGCGCCATTGCAATGGCAACGGCAGGAAGCCAGAAAACAGCCCAAAGCCTTATACTCCTACATTTAGGACAAGGGAGGAGGTTTTTTTTATTTTTCAGTTTCTTATTCAAAAGATCTACAAGGTCACACATCAGCAAAGTAGCAAAAAAAGAAAAAAAATCCTGAAAGGTTTATTTGATCTCTGTTTCTTCCAGAAACAGAAACGTGTCTTTTTATTTTTGCTGCATGTATTTTTTTTTTCCTGTCATTTTATGACTTATCTGATTACATTTATTTGCACATGTTCTTAAAAGGGGGTTCTCAACTGGTTTCACCCTGGGACCCACATATTCCCATGGTAATTGAGTCGCGACCCACTTTTTTTTAGAATTCAATATTCAATATATTTTCCTGTGCAACATGCATGTCCGAGCATGTAACCATGCATAGTATCTGGACCATGACAGCTGCATGTACAAAAGTGAATAAAATAAATATCAGAACTACTTGAAAATGAAGTTTTGGCCTAATCAGGTCATTTGTTAAAGTTAATGAGACAGTTGGGAACGTGCTCTACTCTTGATTAGAGTTTCAGAGTCTGGGGTGACAGTAGACAGAGCTGCTCTCAGATCATGCTCAGTGTCCAACCTGTTTCTCTGCTTTGGTTTGAGCTGGACCAAGACAGAGAAGACACTGTCACACCAACAGGTTGAGCTGAATGGTAAGATTGTTTTAACTGCAGAGTGGTGAGGGATGGATCCTCAGCCATCACATTGCTGCACCAGTAGCGGGAAAGGCTGACCTCCCCACATCTCTTTTTCAGCGTCTGATCACATGACAGCTCCACCAGCTGATGCTCTTGTGCAGCCACATTTCGTTGTCAAACAGTTCTGCATACAGGAAGTTAGTCTCAGAGAGGAATGTGGTGATTTCTGATTTAATTTCGTAAAAACTTGACAACACCTTGCCCCTCGACAGCCGGCGGACTTCTGACTGTGCGCAGGCTCCGAGCTGGAAGTGGGCGGACGCACAGGCAGCTTTTGGCTACTTAGACCAGTTCGGGTATTTACGTTAGCGTTGACAGCATCGTTTCCACGGCGACAGCGGTGGGGTGGGGGGAAGCTTATTATTCAGACAGGGGGTGCGGGTGCTGAGCATTCGGTCCGACCGATGGTCACAGTGCTGCATCGGTGGCAATAAAAAAAAATAAACGTTTTTTCAAAATAAAAAACAAGTCCAACTTGAGACGCACATTGTATATTGTATATTATTTATTGTTGTATTGTTGTTGCTGTCCGTGACCCACCCAGAACAGGTCCGCGACCCACCAGCTGAGAATCACTGCTTTAAAAATCATGGCAAAGCAAACATCTTTCTCAAACATTTCTTAGAGGCCCTTTATTCAGAGGGCTATTCACATAATTTCCTTTTTAAATGGAGAAAAGCCTTTGTTCCCTCATGATCCCAGTGGCTGACAGCCTCTTGTGGCGTTGGAGATCACTAACCCATTAGACTGAGCTGGAGAAACTGAGGTAGCCTTGAGATTCTAATCTGTTTGTCTTTTTGTTTCATCCAAGGAGAGGCTTCTGTTGCAGCTCAGCAACATTAGGTTCACTTAGAGAAATTTGAGTTGTGCTCTCTTCACATATTTAAATAGAGTACAGCACTCACATACAAAGCCTTCAGTGGTACATTTTTCCTTACCAGAAGGAAAGCAGTGTTATTTATGTTAATGTCATTAATGTGCAGCCCTGAATGTGGCCACTGCTGAAATGGAATCTTCATGAATGGAGCATCTAAGCTACTCGTTGGTAACAATGGCATCCCTTTAAGAGAGGGAGAGCTTTATTCACTTAATGGTCTCTTTCTTTAAATTACACGGAAACAAGACACATACTGCTCGGGTCATTCAGAGCACTGGAAGATCATTAGAGTCCGGATTAATGTGAAAGTATCTATCCAGCATTACTACTTAGTCAAACTATTTTTCTTCTCATACCGTGACTCAGATGCTGACACTTCCTTTAGCAAAGTCATGTATGTGCAGCGTTTCATAGCAGACGGTGTTTATCTGAACTTGAATCTCTGTTTATTTCTGAGTGAGCCTGGCTGACGTCATATTTCCTGCTGTCTCTACAACACATTCACTGAATGGGCTTTTCTGTGAGATACTGCTCAGTATTGGAGAAGGAACAAATGCATTTTGTGAAAAAATAAAATAAAATAAAATAATGTATACGGCTTACAAACAGAAGATCAAAATCGACCATGAGCTTGAGTCATCAGTCATGCACACATGATGTGGTGCCAGTGTTATGTCCTTTTTTAATGTTTAGCTGTTGCATTATTGTTTTGTATTTTAACAGCTCATCTCGGATAAGCCGCTCCAAACTAGCTTAGGCTGTACAGTACCAGTATAAAGCTTGGCGACAGCTCCTCATTCAACGGTTCTTCTTATTTTTACTATTTCCTACAGAGTAGAACAAAGCTGTAATGCCAAAACTGTGCATGGATATTCCTGATGTGTGCCAAGCCCAGTGGACGGACATAGCACAGGATTTCTGGAGAATTTAGAACTTCCCACAGTGTGTGGACTCTCTTGATAGAAAGTGTGTACAAATTAAACTTCCTCCAAGGTCTAGCAGCAACTACAACTCTTATTACTGAATTATAATGGTGTTGCTGACCGAGAATTTTCTTGTTCAGTCTAAACAAATATTTGCTTTGAGTTCCATGTGTTTTACTTGCACATGTGCAGCCCAACATCTGTGACCATTGAAAAAGCATTTCAGGCTGTTCTCACACTGAAGGTGGCTAAAATCTAAAATCAGATACATATTTCGCTTTCCTTTTTTGCTTATTATATGAAAATAAATGTCTTATTTTAGAGTTTGATGTCTCCATTCTGGTTGTAATTCTTATAAAAGTGTTAAGAACCACTTAAATAAGTACTTTTTTTTTTTTTTACACATACTGCAAATGTAGTAGAATGTGCCATTTTGTTTATTTATTAAACAATAAATAAATAACAATCATATAAAGTGCAACCAGTGATGTTTGTTGTCAGTTGAAGTTACTGTCATATATATGGAAGCAGACGTCTGGAGTGATGTACTCTTCAACTCTGGGCGTACATGAGAGAAAAGAAGGAAAGAAGGAGGACAGACACAAATCTTTCCTAACAGTTCCACTGCCAAATCCGATTTGACAAGCACCAACTGATCATTCCCGAGGCAAAGAGAGCTTCCATCACAGTACTGTAGATTGATTTGGACTTAAAGTATCCAAAAGTATTCTTACACTGCAACACATCTGGACTGTTTCTGGAAATAAACAATTTAGAAATCAGCACTGAGCAAGTCCAGTTAAAGACTGTAGCATTAAGACAGTCACATACAGCATGTCAAAATCAGGCTCAGAAGGCCAACACAATAGCAAAGAAGATGGTTTCAGTGGAGCAAGTAGAGAGAAGTCGAATGATTTAAGCTCAGTGTGAATGTATATTGGTGTTGTTCTACTTATCCAGTGAGGATGGAAAAGCCAATTCTTTCCACTCCAGTAAAGACTTAGATAATTGGAGTTTTTTATTAAGATTGACACCAGATGAAAGTTGGTTATTAACACAGGGTGAAGCGTGGCAGATTGTTTATTAGAATCCTGTCGCTATTTACAACCCAAAATGGCAGTGCCTTGACATTGAGAGTTCAGCTGAAAGTGAGGTATCAAAGTGACATTGTAGCAAAGGCAAGTTTCAGCCGTGGACTTTGTTCCTGCTGCTCTTGAGTCAACTGCCTTAAAGTGAAAGTAAAGAAACAAACATTGCGTCATGTCCACTTTCAACATCAGATGTCTATCATTTACTACAACAGACGCTGTGGTGTAACAGATCTGAGGAAGAAGGTTATGTATTACAGATATTCGCATTTTAGTCTCTCCTATTTTTAATTAAATTAAGGAAGTGAAACAGTGATGGATCAACTGCCATCACAAACAAATTAATATGATTTAATATGATATTTGAAGAAAGATGAAGATAAAATCTCCAGTAGTGTTCAAA